>NC_085139.1:124577528-124693908 GCF_024139115.2 Armigeres subalbatus
GGGCTATGGACGTTGATTATGCTGAAGTTGAAAGACGGCCTTTGATCCTCAACCTGCACATTCTTTCATTTATCGGCCACCACCCGATCACGCGCCTTTGCATATCGCCCATCACTGAAAGCTTCCCCAGCTCATGTGTTGCCACAGCTCTGGTAGATGGTATGATTACCTCAAACGTTCGCACCATTGATCCCTTCAACAAACCTCGTGCAACGTGATGCCGAATCCACGGTCCTGTGACACATCGCGAGTATGCGTGTGCTCCCGATGAGATTGAGAGATTTGGTTCCACTAACCGAGTTTCCAATCGCTAGTCCCTTTTCGTCATGTTTCTTCGCCGATGGTTCCGGTCCGTACTCTCTTGTTGATTGTTCGTTGCGTGATTTTTTTGGCTGGCTTGCGGGCCTGACACCAAACCCCTAAATTTCCGGAGGACCATTCCTCCTTATTTCCGGTGGACCATGGTCACGTTTCCTTAGAGTCCTCGCTGGCACTCGGACGATGATAGCCGCCCCTAACATGGAGACAGACGCTTAGAGCCGATCCTGACATGGAGAACAGACGCTCAATAAGATTTGCACCTCCGGAGAAGCAAACCCCTCCTGTCAGCATACGACCATAGTTCCCACCGGGGTTGGTTACCTGATCTTCCCTAAGGTTGCTCAGCTCGGCCAGCACCGCGGGAGGTAGGGAAGGGAGTTATGGGCTGGGACCGCGAGATGGGGTCTATTTGATTTCAGGTACGCGAAGGACCAATGGTACGCTTGCAGCTTACCGTCCCCAGCTTGCCGTGGAACCGGCACCAGTCGACTCGATAATAGTTTCGCCAGGACAGCTGATGTCGATTAACCGAGGAGTTCGCTTCCGCCACCACCGGGTAGTGTTCCGAGCTGAGCTCCTGGTAGACGACCGGCTGCGCGATGTGATCGTTCATGTTGGTGATGTACAAGTCGATTGTGGAATGGACGCCGGAACTCAGCCGAGTGGGGGAATCCGGGCTCAGAATCGTGTTGTGACCTTCCTCCATATCGTTGCTCAAGATATGGTGCCGTTTCGACTGCCACGACTGTTGCCCCACTTGGCATTCAGCTCCCCGGTAATGATGTACTGACCTTGTATCCGGGTTAACGACGACCACCGAAGAGCGAGAACCGCCAGTTGGACGAACGCCATGAGCGTGATTGTGCCGACGGAAGTGGTTATTTCGACACCGATGACCTCGATGATGCTCAGCTGGCAGCTTGACAGCCAGCGACAGTTGATGTTGTAGCGAAGAGCGATGACCGCACCTCCTCCCCTGGTCAGCCGATCGAGTCGCACGATACGAAAGTCAGGTATGTGTAGCCGCCACCGGTTTTAGGTACGTTTCGGTGATGAACGCCACGTCGATCTCCTTCTCCTCGAGGAAATCAGCCTGTTCGATATTTTTGCTCTTGTGCGAGCAAGCGTTTAAGTTGACCAGGCCCATCTTAACCTCAGCCATTTTCACTTGGCATCAGCACTCTTCGGTCGCATGGGGTTCGCTACACTTATTGCAGCGCGGCTTCATGCGGTAGTTCCTGGTGCCGTGCCCGAAGTTGGAGCAATTGGTGCACTGCGTGACGTCGCGGTGTACTAGTCGATATCGCTCCCAGTCAACGAAGGAGCCGTGCTCCAGATGGACATGGTCGCGATATTTCCTTGTCTTGTTGTGACGAACGGTCTTGTCACTGGCTTCAGGTAACAGGTCTCGAGTTCCGCAATCAGATCTTTTTCCTTCATGTCGTGGAGCCTTCGCAGCAAAGCGTACCGGGGTGGTCATGAGTGTAGTACCCATACTTGTGGACCTCGTGGAACTCCACGACGGATTGATGATGGTCCTTGATTACCGGCATCACTTTCACGCCCTCGCTGCACAGACGAAAAGGACATTTCAGCCTCTTAACGGTGCTGGCAATTTACGGACGAAATCGCGATCTTCACAAACACGGGCGGCCACTTCTCCTTCCGCTCCGATTGCACCTGCAGCAGCTGCGGCTCTGTAAAAGGTGGTTGGAGGGGTCACCCGCGCCTCCAAGAACAAATCGACCACCGAGTTTCCCATGACGAATCCGGGAGAAAATAACGCCAACGCGAAGCAAAAACGTAAACGTAAAACGAACGAAAAAAAAACACTTGGAAAAATGCACGAGCAAAAAGCACGTCCGTACTCGCTGCTATCACAAACTGGAATGGGTTCTGATAAGGCTTGTTGCGAGGTGCGTTTGTCAGTAACAAACTCTGTTGACAACAAAGGCTATATTGTTAGGCGTTGCTCGAATATTGATTTCCTGGGTACTGATCACGCGCCCAGTCGAAATTTTGAATGAAACCTGGGACTGGACCAAAAAGAAATAAGGTCTTCAATGGTTGCAAAAAAGATTTTTTCAGCACAGGTTGACATTTTATAATCTCATGAGTGCTGAAAAATCGAGTTTGCAACGGTTACACATATTTTGCAATGACGAAAAAGGGCTTTATATAATAAATTGTACAAAAATTGTCTTTGGCTCCAGATCCAGGAAGTAGGAGGAGATCGCCGCTGAAAAACAACAAGCCCTGGGGTTGACCAACTACCAGGAGGCTGTTTAAACACGGTGGTGAACTGGCTGAGCGCTGCACTGGTGATACCAGGTTTGGGAGGATGAGTTCTGCGCAGGAGTGGATGGATTAAAAGGCGATAAGCTGGATTGTGAAACTACGCGCAATCCATTGCTGAACGCCGCCTACAAGGTACTCTCCAATTTTATGCCTCGACTAACACCAATTGCAAGAGAGTTCGTGGGGCAGTATCAGGCGGGTTATGGGTGAACGCTCTACCACAGACCAGGTGTTCGCCATACGTCAGGTATTGCAGAAATGCCGATACACGTGCCCACATCATCTATTATCGACTTCAAAGCCGCATATGATACAATCAATCGGACCAGCTGTAGCTAATGCACGAAAACGGATTTCCGGATAAACTGATACGGTTGATCAAGGCGACGATGGATCGGTGATGTGCGTAGTTCGAGTTTCAGGGCATTCTCAGGTCCCTTCGAAACCGCAGAGGTTACGGCAAGGTGATGGTCTTTCGTGTCTGCTATTCACATCGCTTTGGAAGGATAATACGAAGGGCAGGGATTGACACGAGTGGTACGATTTTCAAGTCCGTCCAGCGTTTTCGCCGACGACATTGATATCTGGCACGTAACTTTGAGAGGATGGAGGAAGCCTACATCGCTGAAACGAAGCTAAACGGATTGGACAGTCATCAACACGTCGAAGACGAAGTACATGATAGGAAGAGGCTCAAAGAGAGTCAGTGGGCCACCCACCACGAGGTTTCTATCGGTGGTGGAAATCGAGGTGATTGAAGAATTTTTACTTGGCTCACTGGTGACCGCCGTTAGATACCAGCAGAAATTCGGAGGCAGATGGCTGGAAATCGTACGTACTTTGGACTCCGAAGCGCTCGATCGAATAGGTTCGCCGCCGTACCAAACTGACTATCTACAAAACGCTTATAAGACCGGTAGTTCTCTACGGACACGAGCTGGACGATGCTCGTGGAGGACCAACGCGCACTGGAGTTTTCGAAAGGAAATGTTGCGTACCATCGGGTGGGGTGCGATGGCGGACGGTACGTGGAGGAGGCGAATGAACCACGAGTTGCATCAGCTGTTGGGAGAACCATCCATCGTTCACCGCGAAAATCGGAAGACTGCGTGGGCCGGGCATGGCCAGAATGTCGGACAGTAATCCGGTAAAATGGTTCTCGACAACGATCCGACGGAACAAGAAGGCAGAGTGCACAGCGGAGGTGGATCGATCAGGTGGAGGACGACTTGGACCTCCGCAGACTGCGTGGTTGGCGAAGTGCAGCCATGAACCGAGCTGAATGGAGAAGTCTTTTATGTGCAGCACAGGCCACTCCGGCCTTAGTCTGATGATAAATAAATAATGTACCAAAATTGTACAGTCTGATTTACTTCATATGATCATTCTTGCCAATACATTATTTTGCTGCAGAGAAAAACCAGAGTCCATATTTGCGTAGCTCGACAAACCATGAAGCGGTAGATGAACCTGTTTTTGGAAAAAGTTGGAGTCATTTCCATCAAACTATATCATTTAATACGCGACGCAGAGAATACACTATTTGAACACTTACCTAAGGTAATGCAACAAAAGGTTCTCATGTAACTACTGTTCTGATGCTGATTCTCCATTATAGCACCCAAATGAGTGTTATAATGGATTTTATACCACTCATTTGAGGTTGGATAATGATCATTGAAGCACCCATTTCATCGTTACAGAAAAGGTAATTTTTATCACTCAAATACAAGTAAACCATATCATGATCAAAGTCAAAATGTAACGTCATCTACTGAACTATCAGACAATTTTTGAAAATAAGTCTATTTGGACAAAGACACCATGCCGAGTTAGGAAAAAGGACAAACAAAACTAACAATCCATTGAACAACACCGTATTGATACGAAGCAGCTGAACCATATCGAACACATGGCCTCCTATTTTAATGCCACTTTCGTCACCCAGTGAGCAACAGAGCGAACAGCATGGTTGCGCTAAATCTTGGCGTCCTGGTTGTTGCGGTGAGTTTTAAATCCTTTCATGCATCAAATCAGTCTCTCTCTTGCCAAAGCCCATCGGTGACAACTGGTTCTCCTCACCATGTGTGCATGTGGGATGAAAAAAGGATGACCAGAACAAATTCAAATCGGACGAGTGCAACCTCGGGGAATAAGCGTTTGGAGGCCCTATGGAGCAACTTTCCGTGTGTATTTCCGTACAACCCCTCTTCAAAGTTCGTAATTAATCGAACAGTTTTTGATCGTTATCATAGTAACACACGCTCGCAGAGGGAAGCTGGAGCACATAGGAGTGGCTGTTTTGAATTTTTAACAAAACTAAGTACGATTACTGTTCTGTAATACAACTTCTAGTAGCGATTTGTAGTTAGCCTCCATTTAGCCTCCAAAAATAATGTGCTGTTGTAAGGTTCCTTGGAGGCTAACTACAAATTGTTGGAGGCTAAGGTTTTAGGGCCTTTTAATGAAAAACTAACAATTGGAAATTAATTATTTAATTATTTCCAATCGGGTAGCATATAAAAACTTTAAATATACCTCTTGGAAAGCGTTAAATATACGAAATAAAATTTTACTGAATCAACTTGCATGCAAGTTTGGAGGCTAACTACTAAATTTTGGAGGCTGAGGTGCATGCATCAATCTGAAATAAACGAATCTCACAGAGGGCTACAGGAGGTCCTCACGTATCGTTTGAGACCTTAGGAATGAGAATTCAACAGTGCTTTCTCGAATTTATCCCAAAACGACGGATTTTTTAATTTTCTTCAATATTCCTGGAAGCGTCATACAAAACCTTGGAGGCTAAGGTTTGGGGACCAAACCAAGATAAATCAATCTCACTGCGGGCTACAGGAGGTCCTTACGTATCGTTTGAGACCTTAGTAATTAGAATTCAACAGTGCTTTCTCAAATTTATCCCAAAACGACGGATTTTTTAATTTTCTTCAATATTCCTGGAAGCGTCATACAAAACCTTGGAGGCTAAGGTTTGGGGACCAAACCAAGGTAAATCAATCTCACTGCGGGCTACAGGAGGTCCTTACGTATCGTTTGAGACCTTAGGAATGAGAATTCAACAGTGCTTTCTCGAATTTATCCCAAAATGACGGATTAAATAATTTTCTTCAATATTCCTGGAAGCGTCATACAAAACCTTGGAGGCTAAGGTTTGGGGACCAAACCAAGGTAAATCAATCTCACTGCGGGCTACAGGAGGTCCTTACGTATCGTTTGAGACCTTAGTAATGAGAATTCAACAGTGCTTTCTCAAATTTATCCCAAAACGACGGATTTTTTAATTTTCTTCAATATTCCTGGAAGCGTCATACAAAACCTTGGAGGCTAAGGTTTGGGGACCAAACCAAGGTAAATCAATCTCACTGCGGGCTACAGGAGGTCCTTACGTATCGTTTGAGAACTTAGGAATGAGAATTCAACAATGCTTTCTCAAATTTATCCCAAAATGACGGATTTTATAATTTTCTTCAATATTCATGGAAGCGTCATACAAAACCTTGGAGGCTAAGGTTTGGGGACCAAACCAAGGTAAATCAATCTCACTGCGGGCTACAGGAGGTCCTTACGTATCGTTTGAGACCTTAGGAATGAGAATTCAACAGTGCTTTCTCGAATTTATCTCAAAATGACGGATTAAATAACTTTCTTCAATATTCCTGGAAGCGTCATACAAAACCTTGGAGGCTAAGGTTTGGGGACCAAACCAAGGTAAATCAATCTCACAGCGGGCTACAGGAGGTCCTTACGTATCGTTTGAGACCTTAGTAATGAGAATTCAACAGTGCTTTCTCGAATTTATCTCAAAATGACGGATTAAATAACTTTCTTCAATATTCCTGGAAGCGTCATACAAAACCTTGGAGGCTAAGGTTTGGGGACCAAACCAAGGTAAATCAATCTCACTGCGGGCTACAGGAGGTCCTTACGTATCGTTTGAGACCTTAGTAATTAGAATTCAACAGTGCTTTCTCAAATTTATCCCAAAACGACGGATTTTTTAATTTTCTTCAATATTCCTGGAAGCGTCATACAAAACCTTGGAGGCTAAGGTTTGGGGACCAAACCAAGGTAAATCAATCTCACTGCGGGCTACAGGAGGTCCTTACGTATCGTTTGAGACCTTAGGAATGAGAATTCAACAGTGCTTTCTCGAATTTATCCCAAAATGACGGATTAAATAATTTTCTTCAATATTCCTGGAAGCGTCATACAAAACCTTGGAGGCTAAGGTTTGGGGACCAAACCAAGGTAAATCAATCTCACTGCGGGCTACAGGAGGTCCTTACGTATCGTTTGAGACCTTAGTAATTAGAATTCAACAGTGCTTTCTCAAATTTATCCCAAAACGACGGATGTTTTAATTTTCTTCAATATTCCTGAAAGCGTCATACAAAACCTTGGAGGCTAAGGTTTGGGGACCAAACCAAGGTAAATCAATCTCACTGCGGGCTACAGGAGGTCCTTACGTATCGTTTGAGACCTTAGGAATGAGAATTCAACAGTGCTTTCTCGAATTTATCCCAAAATGACGGATTAAATAATTTTCTTCAATATTCCTGGAAGCGTCATACAAAACCTTGGAGGCTAAGGTTTGGGGACCAAACCAAGGTAAATCAATCTCACTGCGGGCTACAGGAGGTCCTTACGTATCGTTTGAGACCTTAGTAATGAGAATTCAACAGTGCTTTCTCGAATTTATCCCAAAACGACGGATTTTTTAATTTTCTTCAATATTCCTGGAAGCGTCATACAAAACCTTGGAGGCTAAGGTTTGGGGACCAAACCAAGGTAAATCAATCTCACTGCGGGCTACAGGAGGTCCTTACGTATCGTTTGAGACCTTAGGAATGAGAATTCAACAGTGCTTTCTCGAATTTATCCCAAAATGACGGATTAAATAATTTTCTTCAATATTCCTGGAAGCGTCATACAAAACCTTGGAGGCTAAGGTTTGGGGACCAAACCAAGGTAAATCAATCTCACTGCGGGCTACAGGAGGTCCTTACGTATCGTTTGAGACCTTAGTAATTAGAATTCAACAGTGCTTTCTCAAATTTATCCCAAAACGACGGATTTTATAATTTTCTTCAATATTCCTGGAAGCGTCATACAAAACCTTGGAGGCTAAGGTTTGGGGACCAAACCAAGGTAAATCAATCTCACTGCGGGCTACAGGAGGTCCTTACGTATCGTTTGAGACCTTAGGAATGAGAATTCAACAGTGCTTTCTCGAATTTATCCCAAAACGACGGATTTTATAATTTTCTTCAATATTCCTGGAAGCGTCATACAAAACCTTGGAGGCTAAGGTTTGGGGACCAAACCAAGGTAAATCAATCTCACTGCGGGCTACAGGAGGTCCTTACGTATCGTTTGAGACCTTAGGAATGAGAATTCAACAGTGCTTTCTCGAATTTATCCCAAAATGACGGATTAAATAATTTTCTTCAATATTCCTGGAAGCGTCATACAAAACCTTGGAGGCTAAGGTTTGGGGACCAAACCAAGGTAAATCAATCTCACTGCGGGCTACAGGAGGTCCTTACGTATCGTTTGAGACCTTAGGAATGAGAATTCAACAGTGCTTTCTCGAATTTATCCCAAAATGACGGATTAAATAATTTTCTTCAATATTCCTGGAAGCGTCATACAAAACCTTGGAGGCTAAGGTTTGGGGACCAAACCAAGGTAAATCAATCTCACTGCGGGCTACAGGAGGTCCTTACGTATCGTTTGAGACCTTAGTAATGAGAATTCAACAGTGCTTTCTCGAATTTATCCCAAAACGACGGATTTTTTAATTTTCTTCAATATTCCTGGAAGCGTCATACAAAACCTTGGAGGCTAAGGTTTGGGGACCAAACCAAGGTAAATCAATCTCACTGCGGGCTACAGGAGGTCCTTACGTATCGTTTGAGACCTTAGTAATGAGAATTCAACAGTGCTTTCTCAAATTTATCCCAAAATGACGGATTTTATAATTTTCTTCAATATTCCTGGAAGCGTCATACAAAACCTTGGAGGCTAAGGTTTGGGGACCAAACCAAGGTAAATCAATCTCACTGCGGGCTACAGGAGGTCCTTACGTATCGTTTGAGACCTTAGTAATGAGAATTCAACAGTGCTTTCTCGAATTTATCCCAAAATGACGGATTAAATAATTTTCTTCAATATTCCTGGAAGCGTCATACAAAACCTTGGAGGCTAAGGTTTGGGGACCAAACCAAGGTAAATCAATCTCACTGCGGGCTACAGGAGGTCCTTACGTATCGTTTGAGACCTTAGTAATTAGAATTCAACAGTGCTTTCTCAAATTTATCCCAAAACGACGGATTTTTTAATTTTCTTCAATATTCCTGGAAGCGTCATACAAAACCTTGGAGGCTAAGGTTTGGGGACCAAACCAAGGTAAATCAATCTCACTGCGGGCTACAGGAGGTCCTTACGTATCGTTTGAGACCTTAGTAATGAGAATTCAACAGTGCTTTCTCGAATTTATCCCAAAACGACGGATTTTATAATTTTCTTCAATATTCCTGGAAGCGTCATACAAAACCTTGGAGGCTAAGGTTTGGGGACCAAACCAAGGTAAATCAATCTCACTGCGGGCTACAGGAGGTCCTTACGTATCGTTTGAGACCTTAGGAATGAGAATTCAACAGTGCTTTCTCGAATTTATCCCAAAACGACGGATTTTTTAATTTTCTTCAATATTCCTGGAAGCGTCATACAAAACCTTGGAGGCTAAGGTTTGGGGACCAAACCAAGGTAAATCAATCTCACTGCGGGCTACAGGAGGTCCTTACGTATCGTTTGAGACCTTAGGAATGAGAATTCAACAGTGCTTTCTCGAATTTATCCCAAAATGACGGATTAAATAATTTTCTTCAATATTCCTGGAAGCGTCATACAAAACCTTGGAGGCTAAGGTTTGGGGACCAAACCAAGGTAAATCAATCTCACTGCGGGCTACAGGAGGTCCTTACGTATCGTTTGAGACCTTAGGAATGAGAATTCAACAGTGCTTTCTCGAATTTATCCCAAAATGACGGATTAAATAATTTTCTTCAATATTCCTGGAAGCGTCATACAAAACCTTGGAGGCTAAGGTTTGGGGACCAAACCAAGGTAAATCAATCTCACTGCGGGCTACAGGAGGTCCTTACGTATCGTTTGAGACCTTAGTAATTAGAATTCAACAGTGCTTTCTCAAATTTATCCCAAAACGACGGGAGTTTTAATTTTCTTCAATATTCCTGGAAGCGTCATACAAAACCTTGGAGGCTAAGGTTTGGGGACCAAACCAAGGTAAATCAATCTCACTGCGGGCTACAGGAGGTCCTTACGTATCGTTTGAGACCTTAGTAATTAGAATTCAACAGTGCTTTCTCAAATTTATCCCAAAACGACGGATTTTTTAATTTTCTTCAATATTCCTGGAAGCGTCATACAAAACCTTGGAGGCTAAGGTTTGGGGACCAAACCAAGGTAAATCAATCTCACTGCGGGCTACAGGAGGTCCTTACGTATCGTTTGAGACCTTAGTAATTAGAATTCAACAGTGCTTTCTCAAATTTATCCCAAAACGACGGATTTTTTAATTTTCTTCAATATTCCTGGAAGCGTCATACAAAACCTTGGAGGCTAAGGTTTGGGGACCAAACCAAGGTAAATCAATCTCACTGCGGGCTACAGGAGGTCCTTACGTATCGTTTGAGACCTTAGTAATTAGAATTCAACAGTGCTTTCTCGAATTTATCCCAAAACGACGGATTTTATAATTTTCTTCAATATTCCTGGAAGCGTCATACAAAACCTTGGAGGCTAAGGTTTGGGGACCAAACCAAGGTAAATCAATCTCACTGCGGGCTACAGGAGGTCCTTACGTATCGTTTGAGACCTTAGGAATGAGAATTCAACAGTGCTTTCTCGAATTTATCCCAAAATGACGGATTAAATAATTTTCTTCAATATTCCTGGAAGCGTCATACAAAACCTTGGAGGCTAAGGTTTGGGGACCAAACCAAGGTAAATCAATCTCACTGCGGGCTACAGGAGGTCCTTACGTATCGTTTGAGACCTTAGTAATGAGAATTCAACAGTGCTTTCTCGAATTTATCCCAACTCGCGGGATTTTTAATTTTCTTCAATATTCCTGGAAGCGTCATACAAAACCTTGGAGGCTAAGGTTTGGGGACCAAACCAAGATAAATCAATCTCACTGCGGGCTACAGGAGGTCCTTACGTATCGTTTGAGACCTTAGGAATGAGAATTCAACCGTACTTGCTCGGATTTATCGCCTGACGTCGGGATTTTTAATTTTCTTCAATATTCCTGGAAGCGTCATACAAAACCTTGGAGGCTAAGGTTTGGGGACCAAACCAAGGTAAATCAATCTCACTGCGGGCTACAGGAGGTCCTTACGTATCGTTTGAGACCTTAGGAATGAGAATTCAACAGTGCTTTCTCGAATTTATCCCAAAATGACGGATTAAATAATTTTCTTCAATATTCCTGGAAGCGTCATACAAAACCTTGGAGGCTAAGGTTTGGGGACCAAACCAAGGTAAATCAATCTCACTGCGGGCTACAGGAGGTCCTTACGTATCGTTTGAGACCTTAGGAATGAGAATTCAACAGTGCTTTCTCGAATTTATCCCAAAATGACGGATTAAATAATTTTCTTCAATATTCCTGGAAGCGTCATACAAAACCTTGGAGGCTAAGGTTTGGGGACCAAACCAAGGTAAATCAATCTCACTGCGGGCTACAGGAGGTCCTTACGTATCGTTTGAGACCTTAGTAATTAGAATTCAACAGTGCTTTCTCAAATTTATCCCAAAACGACGGATTTTTTAATTTTCTTCAATATTCCTGGAAGCGTCATACAAAACCTTGGAGGCTAAGGTTTGGGGACCAAACCAAGGTAAATCAATCTCACTGCGGGCTACAGGAGGTCCTTACGTATCGTTTGAGACCTTAGTAATTAGAATTCAACAGTGCTTTCTCAAATTTATCCCAAAACGACGGATTTTTAATTTTCTTCAATATTCCTGGAAGCGTCATACAAAACCTTGGAGGCTAAGGTTTGGGGACCAAACCAAGGTAAATCAATCTCACTGCGGGCTACAGGAGGTCCTTACGTATCGTTTGAGACCTTAGGAATGAGAATTCAACAGTGCTTTCTCGAATTTATCCCAAAATGACGGATTAAATAATTTTCTTCAATATTCCTGGAAGCGTCATACAAAACCTTGGAGGCTAAGGTTTGGGGACCAAACCAAGGTAAATCAATCTCACTGCGGGCTACAGGAGGTCCTTACGTATCGTTTGAGACCTTAGTAATTAGAATTCAACAGTGCTTTCTCAAATTTATCCCAAAACGACGGCTTTTTAATTTTCTTCAATATTCCTGGAAGCGTCATACAAAACCTTGGAGGCTAAGGTTTGGGGACCAAACCAAGGTAAATCAATCTCACTGCGGGCTACAGGAGGTCCTTACGTATCGTTTGAGACCTTAGTAATTAGAATTCAACAGTGCTTTCTCAAATTTATCCCAAAACGACGGATTTTTTAATTTTCTTCAATATTCCTGGAAGCGTCATACAAAACCTTGGAGGCTAAGGTTTGGGGACCAAACCAAGGTAAATCAATCTCACTGCGGGCTACAGGAGGTCCTTACGTATCGTTTGAGACCTTAGTAATTAGAATTCAACAGTGCTTTCTCAAATTTATCCCAAAACGACGGATTTTTTCATTTTCTTCAATATTCCTGGAAGCGTCATACAAAACCTTGGAGGCTAAGGTTTGGGGACCAAACCAAGGTAAATCAATCTCACTGCGGGCTACAGGAGGTCCTTACGTATCGTTTGAGACCTTAGGAATGAGAATTCAACAATGCTTTCTCAAATTTATCCCAAAATGACGGATTTTATAATTTTCTTCAATATTCCTGGAAGCGTCATACAAAACCTTGGAGGCTAAGGTTTGGGGACCAAACCAAGGTAAATCAATCTCACTGCGGGCTACAGGAGGTCCTTACGTATCGTTTGAGACCTTAGGAATGAGAATTCAACAGTGCTTTCTCGAATTTATCTCAAAATGACGGATTAAATAACTTTCTTCAATATTCCTGGAAGCGTCATACAAAACCTTGGAGGCTAAGGTTTGGGGACCAAACCAAGGTAAATCAATCTCACTGCGGGCTACAGGAGGTCCTTGCGTATCGTTTGAGACCTTAGGAATGAGAATTCAACAGTGCTTTCTCAAATTTATCCCAAAATGACGGATTTTATAATTTTCTTCAATATTCCTGGAAGCGTCATACAAAACCTTGGAGGCTAAGGTTTGGGGACCAAACCAAGGTAAATCAATCAAACTGCGGGCTACAGGAGGTCCTCACGTATCGTTTGAGACCTTAGGAATGAGAATTCAACAGTGCTTTCTCGAATTTATCCCAAAATGACGGATTAAATAATTTTCTTCAATATTCCTGGAAGCGTCATACAAAACCTTGGAGGCTAAGGTTTGGGGACCAAACCAAGGTAAATCAATCTCACTGCGGGCTACAGGAGGTCCTTACGTATCGTTTGAGACCTTAATAATTAGAATTCAACAGTGCTTTCTCGAATTTATCCCAAAACGACGGATTTTTTAATTTTCTTCAATATTCCTGGAAGCGTCATACAAAACCTTGGAGGCTAAGGTTTGGGGACCAAACCAAGGTAAATCAATCTCACTGCGGGCTACAGGAGGTCCTTACGTATCGTTTGAGACCTTAGGAATGAGAATTCAACAGTGCTTTCTCGAATTTATCCCAAAACGACGGATTTTTTAATTTTCTTCAATATTCCTGGAAGCGTTATACAAAACCTTGGAGGCTAAGGTTTGGGGACCAAACCAAGGTAAATCAATCTCACTGCGGGCTACAGGAGGTCCTTACGTATCGTTTGAGACCTTAGTAATGAGAATTCAACAGTGCTTTCTCAAATTTATCCCAAAATGACGGATTTTATAATTTTCTTCAATATTCATGGAAGCGTCATACAAAACCATGGAGGCTAAGGTTTGGGGACCAAACCAAGGTAAATCAATCTCACTGCGGGCTACAGGAGGTCCTTACGTATCGTTTGAGAACTTAGGAATGAGAATTCAACAATGCTTTCTCAAATTTATCCCAAAATGACGGATTTTATAATTTTCTTCAATATTCATGGAAGCGTCATACAAAACCTTGGAGGCTAAGGTTTGGGGACCAAACCAAGGTAAATCAATCTCACTGCGGGCTACAGGAGGTCCTTACGTATCGTTTGAGACCTTAGGAATGAGAATTCAACAGTGCTTTCTCGAATTTATCCCAAAATGACGGATTAAATAATTTTCTTCAATATTCCTGGAAGCGTCATACAAAACCTTGGAGGCTAAGGTTTGGGGACCAAACCAAGGCAAATCAATCTCACTGCGGGCTACAGGAGGTCCTAACGTATCGTTTGAGAACTTAGGAATGAGAATTCAACAATGCTTTCTCAAATTTATCCCAAAATGACGGATTTTATAATTTTCTTCAATATTCATGGAAGCGTCATACAAAACCTTGGAGGCTAAGGTTTGGGGACCAAACCAAGGTAAATCAATCAAACTGCGGGCTACAGGAGGTCCTTACGTATCGTTTGAGACCTTAGGAATGAGAGTTCAACAGTGCTTTCTCGAATTTATCCCAAAATGACGGATTAAATAATTTTCTTCAATATTCCTGGAAGCGTCATACAAAACCTTGGAGGCTAAGGTTTGGGGACCAAACCAAGGTAAATCAATCTCACTGCGGGCTACAGGAGGTCCTTACGTATCGTTTGAGACCTTAATAATTAGAATTCAACAGTGCTTTCTCAAATTTATCCCAAAACGACGGATTTTTTCATTTTCTTCAATATTCCTGGAAGCGTCATACAAAACCTTGGAGGCTAAGGTTTGGGGACCAAACCAAGGTAAATCAATCTCACTGCGGGCTACAGGAGGTCCTTACGTATCGTTTGAGACCTTAGGAATGAGAATTCAACAGTGCTTTCTCGAATTTATCCCAAAACGACGGATTTTTTAATTTTCTTCAATATTCCTGGAAGCGTTATACAAAACCTTGGAGGCTAAGGTTTGGGGACCAAACCAAGGTAAATCAATCTCACTGCGGGCTACAGGAGGTCCTTACGTATCGTTTGAGACCTTAGTAATGAGAATTCAACAGTGCTTTCTCAAATTTATCCCAAAATGACGGATTTTATAATTTTCTTCAATATTCATGGAAGCGTCATACAAAACCTTGGAGGCTAAGGTTTGGGGACCAAACCAAGGTAAATCAATCTCACTGCGGGCTACAGGAGGTCCTTACGTATCGCTTGAGAACTTAGGAATGAGAATTCAACAATGCTTTCTCAAATTTATCCCAAAATGACGGATTTTATAATTTTCTTCAATATTCATGGAAGCGTCATACAAAACCTTGGAGGCTAAGGTTTGGGGACCAAACCAAGGTAAATCAATCTCACTGCGGGCTACAGGAGGTCCTTACGTATCGTTTGAGACCTTAGTAATGAGAATTCAACAGTGCTTTCTCAACTTTATCCCATAATGACGGATTAAATAATTTTCTTCAATATTCCTGGAAGCGTCATACAAAACCTTGGAGGCTAAGGTTTGAGGACCAAACTAAGGTAAATCAATCTCACTGCGGGCTACAGAAAGTCCTTACGTATCGTTTGAGACCTTAGGAATGAAAATTCAACAGTGCTTTCTCGAATTTATTCCAAAATGACTGATTTTATAATTTTCTTCAATATTCCTGGAAGCGTCATACAAAACCTTGGAGGCTAAGATTTGGGGACCAAACCAAGGTAAATCAATCTCACTGCGGGCTACAGGAGGTCCTTACGTATCGTTTAAGACCTTAGGAATGAGAATTCAACAGTGCTTTCTCAAATGTATCCCAAAATGACGGATTTTGTAATTTTCTTCAATATTCCTGGAAGCGTCATACAAAACCTTCTCAAGTAGCACATGTAACAACTCATAAATATAAAAAAAAATTAATGGTTACATAATGGTTGGATTTAGGAAACTTTTGAAACTTTCCAAGTCACGGTCAATTGCATTTGTGTCATTTTTCAGTCATCTTGAAACTGAATGTGTTATCAGTTTTCAAGCAATTTCAGGGTCATTGAATTGTAACCATAACATTGAACTGTCGTAAGCACTCAAGTCACAATAAAGTTTTTAATTAGTTACCGAAAGACCCAGCGAAAGACTATCCGAATAGTAGTTGCAAAGTAACAGAAACACCACAATAATTTCATTTCATAATTGAGGGAGCCTCCATCCTAATTTGAATTTTTAGCACCATTGATGTCTGGTGCCGAATTGTAATTTTGAGACAGAGATACTGTACATGCACACTTTTCAGCTGTATATTCACTAATTTGCGAATACGAACTACAGGCTCTCACTCACTGCGAACTACAGGCTCACCTATTTACAAACAAAAACAAAACATCCTCAATTGCCAGCAAATCTTTATTGCCATTAATTATCACAAGCTACACACGAACCATTTGCCGTTCAGAACGTGGATTCAGAAGTTATATAACTGATGAAAGGTAGACTGTCAATGTACCGCATGAGACACGCATTTCATTGCTCTGATCATAACAGTCTGTATGTAGGGATTTATTTTGGACCACCAGTTCCTAGGTTCATATTTCGGACCAATGAGTGCAAATTCCCTTTGGAATTGGTACGGGTGGTACCAAATACATCCTTTACCCCATTAAACCATAAAAATTCTCAACCATTTCAAGAAACCAGTTCGTAAGATGCCAAAGTGTTTGTAGGATAGATTGCTCCAAATATTTGGTGAATGTTTCTTTCAATATTCTCTTCATCACAAGACAAAAAAAAGTTACACTACCAAAAATACACTTTTTTATTAACAAATATTTATGTTTAGATCAAAAAAAAAGTTACACTACTAAAAATACAATTTTTATCAACAAATATTTATGTTTAGATCCATATCAAATTACAAACATTTATAATTGAGGCAGATACATTATATAGACCTGGGTGATGCAGATAGAGCCGCTTTTCTGCGCTCAAGCGAGTAGAGGGATATTTTGAAATCACTCCCACAAACAAAATTATTTTGCAATTACTTTTCTGTCAAACATTTCCCGCTCTTCGAATTTATCTTTCCATGCTGCATAAGGGGGCACAAATGCGCTAGACTCTACATGACTTTACGATTGTTTACATACATTCCTGCTCCAATCAGCTGCTGAATCTCGTGAAATTTCGTAACGAGTGCTTTTTAATAGCATTCCTACTAATTTTACATTCGAAATATAATGTGAAAATATTTGTTACAAAGAATACAAAACTAAAACAAAGTTTATTTTTATTTTTCCCTAAATAATAACAATACTTCTCAATATTAGAAACGAACATAACCAGAATCATCAATGTTTGGCACAATCGAAAATTTTGACAACCAAATCGATTATATTCGCACCACCCAGATATAGACAGGTTTAGCTACAATACACTATTAATGTTGCTGTATTCCTCTTTAAGTGTTCGAGACGTTTTTGTTGCAACTAGATTTCCACTTACTTTTATTTTATACATCCTACACAGCGACATTAGTGTTGGTTATTCTGGCCTTGGATAACTTAACAGATATTCATGTTTATTTTAACATTCTTTCTATCTTTCTAACAATCAAGAGGATCCTCTGTAAAATGATTGATAATACTTGCAAATTTCCGGTTCTAATAATCGTTGAATGTGTCCAGTGTTGTAAAATGTCATTTGGCTAGTTTTCTTTAAATATTTTAGAAGCCTAATTTATATCTTTTTTTGTGAATCCATAACGCTTAAGTAATCCTATATTTTCGTCCATAAGTTACTAAAAAAACTAAAATCCATAAATACTAAATTTGAGAATGGAATCTCTCCAAATTGTCACATGTCATTTTCCATTTTGCCTCTCACGCCTCACGCTGTAGACACATTTAACCGTTATAAATTCGTCTCACTTCTTGAATTGTGTTGTGTTGTTGTCTGTGTAGTACAATACGTAGTTGACTGGATGGACTAATTGATATAAACTCCAGAATAGTTTTGAGGACTTTAAACGTAAGATAGAGGCATGATTGATTTGTAATTCATACCCAGAGGGTCTCTGGACCTGTGTGGAATTGATGGGTTCACGTCGGTGTGATACAGAGCGTAGTTGACTTATTGTTCTGAGCTCCAGAATAGTTTGGAAAACCTGGAAAATCTGGTTTGGGCATCATTGCCGTAATTGACTCGACTGCTCCAATCAGTTTAGTTGAGCTTGGATGAATGCTGAATGATTCTAATACATTGGTTTGTATATTTTGACGACAAATCTCCAGAGTCCGAATAGAATCCAATTACGTAGTTGATCGTACTCCTACATTTTGAAGGTAACTTGATGACTTTGAACAGCCTGTATGTGGTACTTTTAAATTATACATGTCGGATACTATTTGTTTAGAGAATAACTTGAAAGTGGAATAATCAAACTTTTGTATTTAATAAAACTGTTTGATTTTAAGACCACAGTGGCTCTGGGTCCTCCCCAATTTGGGTATTGTCTGCTCTTAGGCAGGAGTTTCGTAGTTGCCAAAACTACTCGTTGTCGCCCAGTTAAAAAAGCAAGTATTATTTTTTTGAGTTACTATAGTATAATCACTTATGTGTACTTTTGAACATTTTCAGAAGAATTTAGCTAACACGTGTATTCAGCCTCCTCTGTTTCACCATTTGAGCCATATTCAGCCTCCTCTGTACTTTTCGTAGAAGATCGAGCTAACATTTGTATTGTGTTCAGCCTCTTCTATATACTTTGCAGAAGATTTAAGCTAATATGACTTTAGACTATGGTGGGTAAGTTGCTAAATGCGTCAGTTTCTCAGTATATAGTTTAGATTATAGATGTCAAAGATGCGGAACTCATATGATGTAGTTGGGTCTTGTGGAAGAAGAACATTATAGTGTGCATCTGCCTCACCTGGTCGTGGTCAATGAAATACTATTGGTCTGAAAGAACTATCAAGGGATATTGAAACTATTTTTAAGAATCCTGAACTACCATCAATTTCTTGCATTATGTGTATGATTCGTTGAAATGTCATGCAGAGGGCAAATAGAGTATAAAGATTACCATGTTCTCGATCTGTGCAGCATATCTGAAGAAGCTCAATAACTGTGCGTGATTCTAATTCAATTGCCTGGCTTATTTTTCGAAAACAAAAAAGTGAGCGTACATAAATTACGTAGCGCTTAGAATGGGAAATTTGTGAATCTTCCCAAAGTTCTCCACTACTGTTTGAAATGATATTGCTCTTAAATCAAAACTAAAATCTCCATTTCCTACTAACGCATACGAAATGGCATTGATCTCCTTTAATTGGAATTTATATGAACTTGTCTAATAATTGGGTTGAGAGCTTCGTATCTCGACTACTATTGTAATAGTTTGGTGGTAAGGTTCTCAAGTAATTAGCGATGTAATCAATGTTATCTTTATAGAGCATGATGTTGATATTTGAAGCGACCGAAATAATTTCTTCTGGATCAGCAAAAACATTATAGTTATCTTAGAATATACGTCGCAAATCATCAAAGAGTTTTCTACTTTCAGCATCGTATGAAAAATCAGAGGCGTCGACCTCGCTAATCCAACAATCAGTAATGTATGGATTCTTTTCTAATTCGATATCGCTGCACTGGATCGATGAACTAGTAATATGTCTTATATTATTGTTGAAGGAACTGTGTGCATATTCAATTTGTACATTAGAAATAATCGAGGATTCTACGTCTAAAGGTTACTATAGTATACACCCGGTTCTTTTTTTACACGGGTGGGTTTTAGTTAAATACGACCTTGAGCGTTGATGAAACTATGAGTTAACCCCATGGAAAAATTCACAAAAAATCGAAGAAAATTCAGGTGGTATTTAAAAAGCTGTGAAAATTCAGGGTAATCGGGAAATTGAAGAATACCAACCATGTAAAAAAAAATATTGGGTGTAAATACTTATGTTCTAATTCATTTTCAGACGAATTTAGCTAACACGTGTGTTGTGTACATTCTCTTCTGCTTCACCATTTAAGCCATATTCAGCCTCCTCTGTACTCTTCGTAGTAGAATGAGCTAACCTTTGTCTTGTGTTCAGCCTCTTCTATATTCTTTGCAGAAGATTTTAGCTAATATGGCTGTAGACTATGGTGGGTAAGTTGTTGAATGCGTCAATTTCTCAGTACATCGCTTAGATTATAGACGTCGGAGATGCGGAACTCATATGATGTAGTTGGGTCTTGTGGAAGAAGAACATTATAGTGTGCATCTGCCTCACCTGGTCGTGTTAAGATGCAATACTATTGGTCTAAAAGAACTATCAAGGAATATTGGAACTATTTTTAAGAATACTGAGCTACCATCAATTTCTTACATTATGTATATGATTCGTTGAAATGTCATGCTGAGGGCAAATATAGTATCAAGATTACCATGTTCTCGATCTGTGCAGCATATCTGAAGAAGCTCAATAATTGTGCGTGATTCTAATTCAATTGCGTTGCTTATTTTTTCGAAAATAAAAAAGTTCTCTATTACTGTTTGAAATGCTATTGCTCTCAAGCAGTACTGTTTTTTCTCATTTTCAATTAGAGATGTCAGGCGATATTTACATATCTGCCCCTTTCAATATCTATAGAAACGCGAAGGATGAATGGCATGCTACAAAAATCTCAAAAAATATTTGTTTCGTGACAGGGCATGAAAGTGTGCTATATCTGCTTTATTTTTGTGTTTATTGCCACTTTCAACTCGGTGAATTAAAGAAGTATGATTAATTTATCGATTAGTCACTTTTCTTCGGATATATTTATTAAAATAACCTAGAAATTTTAATTTTAAAATAAAGTGCAACGTCCTTTCATGACTGCCTTTCATGCGAGATTGATCAAAGAGCCCAATATTCTTTCATTTGGTCGCCTGAAATAGAAAAAGGCATTTTGCTCTCTGTCTTATGACGATCACGACCTTTTCCAGTACTGCTCTCAAGTCAAAACTAAAATCTTCATTTCCTACAAACGCATACGAAATGGCTTTGATTTGACAATTACCATCTCCTTTTATTGGAATTTATATGAACTTGTCTAATAATTGGGTTGAGAGCTTCGTATCTCGACAACTATTGTCATAGTTTGGTGGTAAGGTTCTCAAGTAATTAGCGATGTAATCAATGTTATCTTTATAGCGCGTGATGTAGATATTTGAAGCGACCGAAATAATTTCTTCTGGATCAGCAAAAACATTATAGTTATCATAGAATATACGTCGCAAATCATCAAAGAGTTTTCTACTTTCAGCGTCGTATGAAAAAATCAGAGGCGTCGACCTCGCTGATCCAACGGTCAGTAATGTATGGATTCTTTTCTAATTCGATATCGCTGCACTGGATCGATGAACTAGTAATATGCCTTATATTATTGTTGAAGGAACTGTGTGTATATTCAATTTGTACATTAGAACTAATCGAGGATTCTACGTCAAAAAGTTACTATAGTATATTTACTTATGTTTTAATTCATTTTCAGACGAATTTAGCTAACACGTGTGTACATTCTCTTCTGCTTCACCATTTAAGCCATATTCAGCCTCCTCTGTACTCTTCGTAGAAGATTGAGCTAACCTTTGTATTGTGTTCAGCCTCTTTTATATTCTTTGCAGAAGATTTTAGCTAATATGGCTGTAGACTATGGTGGGTAAGTTGTTAAATGCGTCAATTTCTCAGTATATCGCTTAGATTATAAACGTCGAAGATGCGGAACTCATATGATGTAGTTGGGTCTAGTGGAAGAAGAACATTATAGTGTGCATCTGCGTCACCTGGTCGTGTTAAATATCTACGTTTGTTTCCATCATATTAAAAATATTCCGGTTATAAGTGTTGATGTCTACTTCTAATACTTATAGATAATAATACTAATACTCTGTCTACTACTAATACTTATAGAATACCGAAAGCTTGTTCATAGAACTCCTAATTGCTGTTGAATACGTTCCTTCCGACATTTGAAGCTCGAGCAATACTTCATCAAAACTTCTATAGATTCTCTCTTTGCTTGTATAGAATTGTTCCATTAAATTAAATCCAAATTCAATTCCATTAAATTAAATTCAATTCCATTAAATTAAATTCAATTCAATTCCATTAAATTAAATTAAATTCCATTAAATTAAATCCAAAAAATTCCGAATTAGCGAGATCCGGACTAACGAGTCGTCGGATTAGTGAGGTCCGGATAAGCGGGGGTGTATATTTTTGAATGAACGAGAAAGACAACTTCACCGCCAGGTGGATTAAAAAGGTTTTTTTTTATAACAGCTGACCATCGATTTCCAACTGTTTCACTTAAGTCGCGGGTAAACTCTTCTTAGCATAATAGGAACAGATGAAGCAACATTGCAAGTCCCACAAAACAGTACTTAGACCACAGATAAACAGACAAAACACATTGAACATTAACTAATTAAATTGATCGTCGTACAAACACTATCTGTTGTTTACTCTAAATTGGGCAAACCATGACCCAGATGGCGGTATTAAGCAAATGTCAAATTCAAGCAAATTCGATGCGCGCGCCACGAGTTATCGATTGGCCAACTAATGATTATTTAAATTGACCAGTAAATCAGTGAACGATGAAATTTTCACGATTGTTATGTCTGTTTGTCTGTGCTTATACTTTAAACATAATACAATATTTCTACTCTATTCAAGACTTTAGCTAACATGGATGTTACTACCACATTCAGCCTCTTTGGTTGCATATTCAGCCACTTAGGGGAAAATTATTAATTACGTAACGCAAAAATCGGCCATTTTCTCTCCCCCTCCACCCTATGTCACACTTTTTGTTTGAAACATCTGTAAATTTTGTATGTGTTGTCACACTTCAGTGAACCCCCCTCCCCCTTTAAGTGTTACGTAATTTATGGATCTTCCCTTATGTGTCCTTTTTAAAAGTTTGTGCTCTATGGATGTAATTTATCCAATTCTCAGTCTCTTTCATATCACTTACGGAAGTGTCAGCTTATATCTCCAATGTATTTCCTTAGTTTCTATGTATTTTCTAATGTCTGAAGAAGTGCAGTGGCACTCTTTTTAGTTTTAATTTTAGTTTTTTATTTGATTTTCTCCCTGTAATAGCTTAACTGCTTGTGCATTATGATCTAAACAAAATTCATCGACTTGTTAAATTAAAGAGCTCTTGTAATTAACTACAAGTCATATATTCTGCAGTACATGTGGTTTATAGTACAAAATTCGCATTTAATAAATTTGTTTGATTCATTTATCACATTTTTCATTCCAACCATGCAACAATGATGTACTTTCCTTAAACAGTAGCAACAAGTAATAACGCTGGAACTATCATTTAGATCATTTCCACAAACACAGCATACACTGCTAATTGGAATCAAATTTTGTAGTAAGAACTGTTTTAAATGATCACGATAATCTTGCACATCAAATGTTACTAAATGCTTATTCGTTAGATACATTTCCAAAAACGCTAAAACGAACACTCCACAGCTAACGCTATCTTTTTGTTGCGGAATGTTTTCAGGTTCTAGAACAGTCCACCTTTCCACATCTTCAAGACCATTTGACAATAATTCACACATGAGCATAGTTTTAAAAAAACCTTCAATGACAGACTTCATTCTGTCATTATTTCTTGACGAATCTAAATAAGCAATTGTTTCATTTTGCATGTCTACAATGATTAAAAAGAAATGATTTTTCCAAAGTATTGGACAAACAAGAACAACGGATTTGCTTACAATCCGCTTCACTTTTTCGATATCAGTGTACTGTTCTAGGCCAAATAAACATTGGGAATCGTGTGTTTCAATTATTTTTCTATTTGTTGAGGGAGCCTTGGATACCATAAGTTGAGATAGATTGTCTAACGCAAAGTTTGTTAGCATTTCACTTTTTGATAAGCATGTCAGTTCATCCAAATAAACTTTAACCCTTATTCCACGTAACATGATGAAACCTAAAATATAATCAGCATTACCTATCCGTTCATAGAATGTACTATTGGGGCAGAAGCCATTTGGAAATTTACCCCTTGCCGTTTGTTTTGGAACTATGGGACTCGAAATAGCACTGGAGATATTCAAATGATCGCTTTCTACTGGTAACACAATTTTTTTTTCATTTACGTAAACTTCGCAAATAATGTTAGTTATGCTGCTGATTGTCTTATTAAACATACGCTTTGCGATCTTTTTTCGCGGAAGACTCGGCGTACTCGGTGGTGTTTCCGGTTTTGCACCTCGTTTCCACTTTGATACACTTTTTTCAATATCGATCATTGTGATGGACATTGACGAAGGATCCTTTCTAGGAACAACTGGTGTTGTGCTCTTACTTCTATTACTACACTGTTGTGCTACAGTCATGTTGTGTTCTAATTTTATTTTTTTGTGTTCCGAAACTGGTACCGTTGTATCATGCTGAAGTTCTTGCTTATCATACTCTTTGAATTGCTCGAAGACATCTTCGATAATGTTCTCGACAACATCCACATCGAACGTGTGTTTTTTATAGCGCAAAACAAACGCAAGGATGCTTTGCTTTAGAATTTTTATTAACACGTCAATTCTAATAGGCATTTTTCCGATACGGTTCTCCATCCTTCTCAACATCTCTTTAAGAATGCAAAAATAGCCTTCCGCGTAGTTGTTATGAAATCTTACTTGGACAGCAGCCTCGAGATGTTTAGTTTTTGATGGAACCATTATAGATGAAATGAGGGGTAATATTGAAAAATATTGTCGGATCACATGTTTAATGAACTTTATTTCGTTGCTTTTATCAGTTCGTTGATGCTTTTCCAGTACGGTTTCCAAAATTTCCCAACAATCTTTGGAAAATGGACTATTTTTGTAAATAGAATTACTGGGCTCATTGTCCGTGTCCATTATCTGTCCTGCCTCTGCGGCAACAGATTCATTAAATATTCCTTTGCAGTTTTCAAACATGATCACCTCTCTGACCGCTTGCTTCATTGTGTCCTTGTCCGCAAGCATGATTGTTATCAAATTTCGGAATAGCATCAAAAAATGTTCATATTTTTTTACATGAACGATGTGTACAAATAGCACATTAACTATTTCGCGTAGTTCCTTATTTGTGATGAGCTCTTCCGTATCTCTGTGTACTAGTTTGAAGAGATGTACAGAACAAAGCTGGATTAAAATAATACCATCAACTGCACTTTCGTCTCCTTTTGCATAGCAATACGATCTTTGCAAATATTCTTCGATGCTCATATGATTGTTAAACTCCTGTAGAACTGCGTTTATTTCCGCCCAGTCTTTGTCTGTCACCACACCATGGAATGGTGGCCAATAGTGGTGAGAAGTTTCAAACGCAACTCGAACGTTCCACAAAAAATTCCGTAGTGATTTCGTTGATCTGTCGTTTGTTATATACGTTGCAAACGGAACTATCGTTGCTTTACTATTTCCCGCATCCAATTTCACAGGTCTAACGAGGCTGAATAACATTCTTTGCTGAAGGTTATCAGCATTCATGTTATTATGACCATGAGGCTTCGAAACAATTGCTCCTGTTCCATCTAAATGATACATATGAAGCGGTTCAGTTCGTGACGGTTTAAAATTTTTGAACTCCAAGTCCATCACTGATGTTTGAGGATGCGAAATCAATATGACCTGTTGTGGAATAAGTTTTTGTATTTTAATTAATAATGGAACGTTTACATATTTGCTAATTCTAACGAAATATCTATTTAAATTGGCACAAGGCAAACAGGAATTGTCATCGCTAATATTGTGGATTTAGTCGAAGGATGGATTCCAATGAATTTTTGCTTGGGACTGTATTAAATTACCGTTCCAAGCTAGGGAGAATGTCCATGTATTTGGATGATACAGGTAGTATTTTATCGAGGCCCTCCTTAGCCGTGCGGTAAGATGCGCGACTATAAAGCAAGACCATGCTGAGAGAGGCTGGGTTCGAATTCCGGTCTACGAAATTTTCGGGTTGGAAATTGTCTCGACATCTTTAAGCAGGGTTTGCAGAAATCGCTCTCAATCGATAACGAACAACGATAAAAGAAAGGCAAAAACTGTTCCGAATCATGACAAGCCATGAAAACAAACCCGAGCAGAGTACGCTATCAAAATATTATCAAAGCGACAACAAATTGAGTTTTTGATATCATAACTATAATATATTTTGATATAGAATTGTAGAGTACTCTAGCAAATATCATATTTTGATATTATTTTGATAACTGAAAATAATAAATAGAGTCACGATGTCTCTATGGGGAAATATTTTTTTCAGAAATCAGTATCTCTGAAACACCCACCACGCGAAAGTATAGTGGGTAAACTAAAATGTTCTATCGGAGGATCTAGAACAATTTTTATTTTTTGCCTTTCGCGTATACTAAGGATACGATCACTCCAAAACCGATTTTTTCATAGAAGGCTTGGAGACCCATAGTGTTATATACCAATATACTCAGCTCGACGAATTGAGGTGATGTCTGTATGTATGTATGTATGTATGTGTGTGTGTACAAAAAAATGTGAGACACACTTTTTTGTACTTACCCTTAACCGATTCGAGGTTTCATTCGACGCAGAATCTTGCCTTATTTTTCGCTTTTGAAAATTAGCCCAATCGGCCATTGCGTTCCGGAGTTATTTTAAAAAACCCAGATTAATCCACCTAGCGGTGATGGCGCCTTTCTCGGGCAAAAAGGTAATAAATGTAGCCTTTACGCTTACACCTCGATGATGTACAAGAAAGGCAAAACAGTTACACCGTCTAATGTTATGATAGAAAATTTACACTAGTAGACGACAGATGGCGCTGCCAAAAGTTTCTCGAATTTCCTATGTTCGAATTTTGACTTTCGGACAACTTCATAGTATTATGAAACTGAACGAAGAGCATACCTACGCCTAAATGCGTGCAACACGAGCATCTTTATAGTACGATGAAACTCTTAATGGGAGAAATATTCATAGATGCAAGGCATTTTTAATAACACATTATTGTTCTATGTGACTATGTCTCATCACTATTTTAATATTATCTATTTTTGCAATTTTCAATTATTATGAAATTCAATAGTGATCAACAGCGTTTTAGTCTCTGTCGGATGCAACTTGTTGCAAGAAAATCGGTTAAGAGTTTCTATGTGAAAATTTGGCTAATTTTTTTATGGCATTTTGTGCACACACACACGCACACACATACACACACATGATGGTTTCAATGATTTTCCTTAATAAAATGAACTCTTTTGCATCTATAGTGGAACAACTGTACTAATAGTGGTGAGTCTCATTAGAAATTAGTGGATAGCACCACTATGGGAACCAAAATTAATTTTTACCACCACTAAAGGAACAGTTTACCCATTAGTGGTGCAAGCCATATTTGGTAGTTTTTGATGTTAAATAACGTTAATCTCATTTTTGTTAACAAATTTATTAATTTATCTATCGGCTAAGACATTAAAGCTGTAGATTTCCCAGCATTATCGATTTTTTTAAAATATCTTCTTTTGTGAATCTACTAATACTTTCACTATCGGTACCGTTACCCTATACGATAATTACGCGCTATTTCCGTCATTACCCTTTAGAGTGGTATTTTCGGATAGTGAATTATTGTCCACTAGAATTAGCAAATATGTAAACGGGACATAAGTGTAATCGAAGTCAGTGTTGTTAGCATCATACTCAAATCTCAATCATTGAGGTTTCATGCGCGACCTAACTCGTTTGCTATTCTACAGGAAAAGCACTGTGCTAGTGTTTCACGCAGAACCGCATGCAAAAAAAAATCCTCCCCGAGCATGATTTTAATCAAAGCGTATGCTATGTATACCAATGGATTTATTGTCCATTGTTTTAAGTAAAGAAAGTTATTCAATGCATTCAACAAAAACAGATCACGTAAAAATTATGCAATGACTCAACTGCCCTTCTACGCATAATTGTCCCATGTTACCCTTGATGAAAAATCTCAAACTCGAGTCAATTTGTCCCACTAAAAAAATGAAGTTGTTGTCTGATGATAATAAAGGCTGAAAACCGTTTAAATAAGTAGAGATTCGCTTTTATGTCCTGGAAAAGTGTTGCCTACGCTCATAACATCCCAAAAATATTTGTTAAATTTGAAGATCGAATCGATTCTTAAATTGGTGGGACAAATTGACTCGAGTTTGAATTTTTTCATTAAAGGTAACATGGGACAATTATGCGTAGAACGGCAGTCAAACCGCTAGTGAAATCTTGAACAATTCTCTATAGAACATGAGTCCAGTCGGATTTGACTCGCGCTTGATTTGCTTCGAAATCTGAGAATGATTTTTTCCCAACACTGGTCGAAGTAGGTGTATAAATATATGCTTACTTGTAATGGACAGGCCGAAACGCTCTGCAGGAAACGAAATTCTGCCTTTCCTTTCCTCAAAGCTTTTGGTAGCGTCTGCTCAGCTAACCACATACTATGCAGAGACTCCATCACCTTGCTATGCAGATAATCTATTGCTCTTGCTTCTCGGCGTAAATTATATATAGACGACATCGGAATAGGCCAATTTGGTTTCTCAACAAGAACTTTTTCTGTTTCAGTAGATATGATAATTTTGTCAGCATATTCTAGAGGTCCATTCAAGACGCTTTCTTGTCTGGCTTGGATTCGGTTGGGGCCACGTAGCTGGTTTGTTTTATGGGATGGTTCCGCATGCAGTCTCAGGTTGCGAGATTCCCACACCTCAAATGACTTTGATCCATCAATGTGATTCAACTCTTTGTTGTGCACTGCATGAATTAGCTTATATAGTTTACACGGAATAGTCGTTCCTTCCACGCAGTAGGCAGAAATCTCCAGACTACTATTCCTGCGGAGAAACTTTGCTCGTTTTACATTGATAATGTTGCAAATGTGGTTCAATTTGTTCCACTCATTTACAACCACGCTCGTGTAATCGTACGGCAAAAAATACGGCATACCGCGGGAATCATGGGACACATACTTTTTCCATTCTTCTCCCGAAAACTTGATTGTAAACTCCAATTTTTCATAACTCTGCTTACTCCAGGTGTAGTTATGTTTCATCTTCGTGGCTTCTGCTTCGGACTTGTTTTCTGTAATTTCATTTTTCTGAAATGAAACATAAAACAAAAACAATTAGGAAAACAAGAGACTTCTTCCTCAAATATTACTTTTTATTTTTTTTTTGTGGTATCCAGCTGGAGCTACATGGTAGCTTAAATTGTCAAGACTGGACCCGAACAGAAGTTTTGCCTCCACTAGGACCAATACTCTGAAGAACTAGTCTATGTTGACTGCTTGAACACTATTTTGTTTGAGTATTGTAGAAGCTAGTAGATTCTCAAAATTTCTGTTTCTGTATAAATTTCCCTTTCCCTTTCAGTCTATCTACCGTGCCTGTCAATAATTAACCAAACAAATAGTGGAAGATCTTAAGACACAAGAAATGTTTTCCGAGAAATAAAATGTTATATTTGTAGAGAATTCAAACATAAAATTGAGTTTAGAGTTAATTATCATTAATTATCATTAGTAAAATTATCATTATATAAGTCGTAGTCAGCTATATGATTCACTTTTCGGTTACAAAATAAAGCTGCATCACGCATATACCCTATCTGTTAATAAAATTTATCGAGAATGAAGCCATTATTAGATTGTTTGTATACCATAGTTGTCATGTGTGGTATTTTATATTATGGCTCATTAATTTGAGACATAACAAAATAAGAGATGCGCCACACTCCTTGTTTTGAAAAAACTTCTACTTAGTGAATCCTGTTAATGTCAATTTCCTTAATGGCGATAAAGTTGATTACATTTTCTCTATAAACTCAGGTTTTTTTACACGGTTGGAATTCATTAATTTCTCGGTTAACATAAACTTCCACAGCTTTTTAAATACCCCCTGAATTTTCTTTGATTTTTTGTGAATTTTTTCGTGGGGTTAACTCATTGACGCTAAAGGTCTTAAACGACTAAAACCAAACCGTGTAAAAAAAACCTGGGTGTATATAATACATATCTAGCTAGATTTAAGCGTAGCTACGACTCATCATCATCAGGGAACACATCAGAAAAGTATTGCAAAAAAGGAGGAGATCTCTTTTCATTATTACTGAGGAAAGAGGCCCACCTCCAAGTCACTATTCCAAGCTCCAAGACACGATGTCCGTTGGTTCACATGCACATCCGTCAAATCAGTGCGTCAATGCTAAATTGTGACGCGGCATTGAACAAAAATCATAAAAAAATAGTCAACATGTGATACCACCTCGACAGGATATGTCTTTAGTTGCCATATCAGTGCTAATGGCGTAAGCCCACCCATCGCGGCAAGATCACATATCTGAGGGGAGGGTCAAATATTACTTAAGCTTCTAATTTTCATAATGCAGGAATGCATGAGAAAGGCTGTTAGGTGGATCAATATTTTTATCCAATAAAACTATACCACAATGATTTGATGATGATAAGAGAAAGAGTCTCCGAAATAATTCAATGCATGTCGCATGAAATCTTTTTCAATGGGACAATTATGCTTGGAAATTTTTCAATTCAATGTGACCAAATGACCCGATGTTTTTTCGCTAAGTTGTCGAACAAAGTATATGTACTTGATTGTTCACAATAAAATATACATATATGTTTTACAGTGTTTGATGCATAAAACTCAAAAATAGAGGAGGAGTTTCTTGTTGAATTTATGTTAGATATTATTGTTTTTAAAATAGTTTTTTCTGCGTGCAGTTTTGTGGTTCGGTTGTGGGCACCTTTGAAAATCCGGCTAATAATGAAGAATAACGAATAAAATCCACCCAGTTTCAAAGAAAAACAGTATTTTATTAGTTTAAATTGTCATGAAACAATAAAAAAACATGATTCCATCAATTATCGTAGGGTATCATGACCAATAGTGGACCCCTTCCCTATAGTGGACCCTCTAGATATAATTTTACGATTACTTAATAGGACGTCGTCAGTTGCATTCTAGCAAAAACTCCACTTGAGGTTCTTTCAAAACATTTTAACAACAGCTACTACACCTGATGGTATAATTGCAATATTTCCATTATCAGGCGACAGCTGTGGTGTTGCTGCGTGTCTGTATCAATAGTGCTGTCCAATGAGAGCTTGAAGTAGCTCGAAGTTTCTCCCTGTCCTGCTCATGCCCATTTGTTGACAAAAAAGAACGATCAGGACGGGAACAACTTCGAGCGACTTCGAGCTGCTTATTGGACAGTATTAATTTAATATTGCATATACACTAGTGACATCTGCTGTTCGATATCGTAAGTTTTCAATGTTCCTTCCAAACACACACGAGGTGGAGAACAATCCTGAAGAAATTCAAATTAAACAGCTAGAATTTAGTATAGAGGTACAATGAAATCTCTTTTATTGTTAAGAACTATAAAACAAGTCGTGGGTACAAAAAATCTAAAAAAAAATTGTTTCTTTTTGACCTAGTTTTCATATTGATTCGATGAGTAGTTGATGAGAACCGATGATTTGTCCATACAAAGAAATTAATTTTACTTTAAATGTTGTGGCGCCATCTCTTTCAAACAGCACCTTTGTCGTTGCCTTATTATTAGCATAATTTCTAGTGACAGATTCCGTTCTATTTATTCTTTATTGAGTATACTTACAGTTAGTCACATCCAACTTCATTATTTCATTCGAATAGTTTTAAAAAATGAAGTTTTGTAATACTCACTATGCTCTGACACGATTCACTATCATTTCAAGCATAATTTTTCATAACGACGTATGTAACAAAAGTAAACAAAACGGGGTTTTTAATACAACGTGACAATCACACGCGGCTTTATATAATACGCATCGATTTTACTGATTTCAGATCTTTAAATTCTTTAATTCAATCTTTTTGCGAATCGACGTATGTAAAAATTTCTATTTTTGAAGTCTCACTGTTACATACGTCGCTTTAACATATGGGAACTAAGAGCGACCTATGTAACAAAACAATCAAAACAAAACAAAACTGCAGTTGCGTCAATCGTGCACTATGGAAAACCGACCAATGTACACCGACGTACGTGTAGCATACCGGTGTATGTATACTTTTATCGTTTTTCACAATGAATTTGAATGAACTGAGCTTTACTGTGAAGCACGCTTATTACGTGTCTTGTAATGATGCATGCCAGCGGAAAAAAGTATTGAAAAAAGATTCAGTTTTAAAACAGTTTTAGAAAAAGTTTTGCCAACTTTCTGCAAAGGATTTCTCGAATCCTCATATTTGTTACATACGTCGTTATGAAAAATTATGCTTGATTTGCTTAGTAGAACATGTTTGAACTTTTTTCATTTGAAAATCATATTTTGATCAGTAATTTATGTCCATCAGAATGAGAATGAAAAAATAAATGCAACAACCATATAAATCCTTATATTAAGCGATTTATAAAACTGTCCATTATTGGAAAATAAAAATCGATGTTTTTCCCATTATGGACATAATAAAACCAAACGCTTGTGCTGCTCAGCAATTTTGATTTTGACATATGTATTCCCGAAAATGACATATCCCCGAAAATGCCAAACCACGAAAATGACATATTCCCGAAAATGATATCTCCCCGAAAATAACACATTCCCGAAAATGACATTTCCCCGAAAATTATATTTCCCCGAAAATGACATTTCCCTGAAATTTTTGTGTGTGTCTTTATTAAGGAGAAATCCCTGAAAAATATATATTCCCGAAAATCACATTTCATCGAAAATAACCAAAATAGCATTAGGGTAAAAGCATTTTAACCGGAAATATAGTTTCCAAGAATTCAAATTTTTTTTTGGCGGTACTATTGTATTCAACAGTGGAATCTGCCTTCTTTCAATCATTGGGTGTTATTTAACATATCGTTCATCCTCTTCTTTGAATGATGAAGTATCAACATTAAAACACAATGATCGTTTTGACCAACTGGTTTTATCACTCTCCGATTGTAATAGCAATTGCGAAATCACTGGCAATTCCGAGCAAGGCCGGGTACATACAGCTAGTAAACTAACTAAATTCGGATTCAATGTATTTATTTTCAACATTTTATACTTAAAAGATGACAAAGATTACCCTGCCCTTTTTTAAGATTGGAAAAACATGTATGAAATGTGTATAAGAATAAATTACTATTATTAGGGATGAACTAAATCTAAATCTCTTAAATAAAGACAATCAATCAATTCACTATTAACATAAATTTTAATGTTAAGAAAATTATTTTGAGCTTTTTAGTGGAATGTCTTCACTTGTCATAAGATGAGTTTGTACAATCCCATTGAATTCCACCACTTAATTGTGTCTTGACAGATTTCGACCTCAACAGTAAGGCCGTCTTCAAGATACAATTAAGTGGTGGAATTCAATGGGATTGTACAAACTCGTCTTATGACAAATAAATTTTAATACTCAAAAGGTGCAAGTGTAACTGTTTTGTGGTATACTGCCCCCACTCGCATAACAGTCCCATTTGACTTTTCGTCACTTTTAAGTTAACCCACTGAATAGGGTTCATTTCTAATGTACTTCCATAAATCATACTAAAAATTGCGATTTTGTATGCCTAATGCCTATCAGTGAAAAAAATACCAAGTCATGTGCGTCCCATATTGAAAGTACCCGCATAACAGTCCCACAAAGAATTTGCATGACCTGGTTGCACAAAACTAAACCATGTTTCGATCAAACGAAATCGCTTTACGGTAATCTATCGAATGATGAACAACTCAGCAAAATTTGAGCAAGATACGATGATGTATCAATTTATTAGATTTTTTAAAGTTCCATATGAAGGATGCGAATTGGAACTTCAATGGCTATTATCTCAGAATGCGAAAAAACGGTATGGGACTTATATGCGAGTGGGGGTAGTATATACGCGGTTTGCGGATGTCCCTTAAATGTACACGTAAAAAAATTTAATGTTGTTTATTATTAAGATTTCTAATACTTTTTTGCCAAAGCAGGCGTTGAATGATAAGTATAAGAAAAACTAGAGGCCTGAATAAGAGAAACGCGGATAGAAAATATGACTCTGCCAACACTGCATTCAATCTTCTTAATCAAAGAACAGCACATGAAAAGGAAGAAATGGTTTATGTAGATAAAATCTCACAATCCGCTATTTCATGTGTCCACATCACATAACAATAGAATCCACTAAACAATGGAATTTCATTTCATAATCTATTAATGACTAGCATATATTATTGCAAACTAATGTAAAATACATTCAATTGAAAAATGGCATAAAATCGAATTTGGCCGTTTTCAGTATTTGAGCCAACATTTTGGTTGCTTGACAGGTCTCCTGCTCGATTGGCTGCTGTTTTTTGACGGTTTGATTGGCGGCACATACCTATCCGCGTTTCTCTTATTCAGGCCTCTAAGAAAAACTAATACTTCGCATTAGTCACATACATTCCGAAACTTATACTTTTCATCTTTTCATCAACTTATGAATGTTATTAGCTTTTTGATACGCCATCATTCATTAAGTGGCATAGGGTGGCATAATGAAGAGTATAAGTATTTTCGAATGGTTTTTTGCCATAACATATAAGGTTATTTTTTACGTGTAAGGCCACGGATTATACCCCCTTCCGCTCTTCAATATCTGGTCCTGGTAAAGCCAATAATGCAATTTCAATTATTGAATCACTAATGCTGATGTTTTTATAATTTAAAACAACCATGTCCATTAGTGAACCCGGGTCCAGCAAACGTATATGTAGTGGACAGGGGTCGACAAAAGGAAAAGGGGGTGGATTTTTTCGACAAATTTTAAATCCTACTTTTTGTATCTATTTCATCAAAAAAGCGATCATTTGTTGAAGCAGTATCAACGACATTACCTTGAAAATGATGACCATTCAATAAAACAGTACATTTCAGTTGTTATTCCAACAACATTACATAAAAACATTTATTTTCCGTACTAGGGGGTCCACTATTGGTCATTTTACCCTATATTTCATTCATTTCATCGCAGGCAAAATAATATTTTTTTTAATTTCGCATTTTCTTTCTCAATGAGGGTTCCTAATGGAAATAAACGATAATTTGTCAACAACTTCAGTAGGCAATGTCTGAAAGGTCCAATTTTTAATGCCAAACAATAAGATTGAATTCCCCGTCGAATGCAACTTGTTGCGTGTAAATCGGTCCACGCTTAGTTCCAAATTGCATATAGGGTTAGTGCTCCTTTAATTTATCTCATAGCTCAGATTCCCATCCCATAAAAAAAACAAAGCAATGGAAAGGTATTTGATTTGTTTATTATTTTTGTGATTTTTTTCAGCAGTAAACACGTATGTCTGCAAAAAGAAGCGACGAATTCGGTGCTGTATATCTTTGTTTCGCGATGAGATGAATATATGTACAGTGAGATGGAAAACGGAACAGTTCCCCTACAATGGTTAGATACGCCAAAAAACAAAAAAAAAGAAGAAAACTTATTATTCCAATAAATTATGACTAAATGATTCGAAGCAAATGCATAAAAACGGCATTAAAATAATTTTGTTGATAACCTCTGTAATATTGAACGATTTGTCAATAAACAGAGGGTGCCCATAACCGAATTTAGCAGCGTTACACTGCCATCATACTCATATTTGTCCCATGTTTGCTGGGATTCCTATGTTCATGGGACAGTTATGCGTATAACGGCAGTACAGGAAAGTGATGAAAAAAAATTTCGAGCTTAAAAAAAGAGATGGCAATCGTTATTGAATCAAATGAATGAATAGACTTAATTTACCGTATGAATACGTATTAGAACTCATTTTTTCAATTCAATCACACTAGACACCACTTTGAAAAAAGGTCAAACAAAACTTTCGTGTTGATTTTCATGTAGAAAATAATTGATTTTAAGTAACTGCTTTCTGTCAAAATATACGTGGGGTACCTACAACCGAACGGTGCTTACAACCGAACCACTTCCCCTAATAAACATCAACATGGAACAGATATGCTGGAGTCAAAATATAGATGAATTAAATTGTCCGTTTATATAGAAGCCATGTGAGCTTTCAGTAACTTAAAAAAATAGCGGATACCGTAAGCTATACAAAGGCCTGAAGGGGTACCATTGGAGAAAAAAAAATATATTCCAATGCCAAATTTTCAAAACGACTTATCTGCTTTTGAAAACAAACATTCAAACGTCGAATTGGCGAATCTGAGAGCACTCCCACACAAATCAACACCATCAACACGTAGCGGATGTCTTCCCCTACGCGATGATGGTGCTGGTTTGCGTGGGAGTGCTCTCAGATTCGTCAAAACGACGATCGAATCCTTGTTTACAAAAGCAGATAAGTCGTTTTGAAAATTTGGATTTGTTTATTGAAGGCTTGCAGCCCTAGACTGGTTCACACCTCTAAAACTGGCGAAAAAATTGAGAACTGCTGGGGTACATCAATGCATTGCACTCTATTACAATATGTGCACCGGCCCAAAAATCGTCGGCACCATGCCATGTAATTTTAAATGACGGCATCGGCGGCCTTATTCGGCGTGGACAATTTTAACTGGAATTTTTATTACTGGTGTTTTTATAATTTCTCTGGAAGTCTGAATTTTTACGCAATTTATGAATTCCTTTTGGACATCCATTAGACATTTATCTTAGAAAATTCTTTCTCCACAATCAATGCCAATGGCACAGTCCCAATTCAAGAAGATTGTCGAGGCCTCCTAAACCAATTTAGTAGATCATTAGGACATGAACTCAAGAATAATTTGTAGTATCATCGATGATGTTTTGGTAATCCTGTGTAATGTCTTTTAAAGTTTTTCAATGTCTCTGACCACGAATAATTACTGTATAGAACCCGGATAAAATACGAAACGAACCTTTCCACCACCACCTCGAGCTCGTCCTAGTTGGAAACTTTCCATCTGAAAGGTTGCATTATGGGTATCCCTGTCGGAACGGCATCGATCATATAATCCCAGGCTGTGGCAAAATTGCATGTCGTCATCCTTTCTTTCACCTACGTCACGGGTATATGCTCCACTTTTCGACCTTGAAGTAATCTCAATTTGTGTTTGTGTCAGCATGTCATCAGTAAACCGTTCCTTCGCTTCAAGTAAGTGTTGCTAAAATACATATAAAAAAAAACATAATTAATAATCAGAATAATCGAACCATTTGCTTGAGAAACTGATAAATTATGTTAGAGCGTCTTAGGGAAAATGTTGCATAGTTAAAAGACTATAGTTTTTCCATGTACTTCCACTATTAACTTTGTGTGTACCAACAGATACGTATTTCGTTTTCTACTTGCACTCAAATTAATGATAATTTTTATGTGCAAACTGGCATAGATGTTCTAACTAGTTTCATTTTCCATTTCAAGTGCGACTTATACAAAATATATGCAATTGTAATCGATACGATTAAGTTATTACATGCTGCACATAGAATTGTAGTCTTGACGAATTGGGAAAAAGCAACGGACCTAAGAACCGAACGAAATTGAAGAAAACCTCCTGAAAAGATAATATCAATTTAAATGTAAGTCAAATTATGCTCATAATACGGCAAAACAATTATTCCAAATGGTTCTTCTTCTTCTCATTATTATTGGCATTACATCCCCACACTGGGACACAGCCGCCTCGCAGATTAGTGTTCATTAAGCACTTCCATAGTTATTAACTGCGAGGTTTCTAAGCCAGGTTACCATTTTTGCATTCGTATATCATGAGGCTAACACGATGATACTTTTATGCCCAAGGAAGTCGAGACAATTTCCAAACTGAAAATTGCCTAGACCGGCACTGGGAATCGAACCCAGCTACCCTCAGCATGGTCTTGCTTTGTAGCCGCGCCTCTTACCACACGGCTAAAGAGGCCCCCCTCATTCGAAATGGTACATGTCTAAAGATTCGATTCTTGCAGTCTAGAACCTGATGCTGCAGCATAAACAATTTACCCTTCTTCATAATTTATCACATAAAATCTCAAGATATGAACACCGTATTTCCAATGATAATGTGATAAATAAACATAAATTGATAAATCATGGAGCAACACTCATCAAATTAAACTGATTTTCACCGGAAAAACAAAAAAAAAGTGTAAATTGGTATGGGGGTCTCCTAAATAATTATTCTAATCAAATTTGGCTTAATACTACTCACATCTTTACTGTTCCACTGCCTTCGATGAAGATTATTGTATTCAAACGCAGCGTCCCCTGGAATCTTTTTATGATAGCTGCATATTTGGCTCTCAGCATCGCCGCATCCACAACAAGCTGAGGTTCCTTGCCAGAAATTGGTTTCCGGCTCATAATCAAAAGCTTCAATATACGTGTGGTATGATTGTAACTGCTTCTCACATACGCATGTAACTTGGCCTCGCTGAAGGAAATGTTCCTGAACACCTGGAACCTTCAAATGGACGCTTCGTTGTGCCGTCTCGTCTTTAACAAAAGCAAGTCGTCGCCAGAATATTTCCGGTCCCAAGTAAATCGGAAGCTGTTTGAAATTGCAGTACAGCTGTGCATAATCAAATTGGTATTCGCGTTCATTTTGTTCTTGGTGGAGAAAACATTTGCCTGAAATTTGTCTGCAGCGCGTTCGCCTGATCTTGACTTTCTCATCACAACCGCAGCGTGTATGACTTCGCCAGATTAGTGGTTCTGCCTTGAAAGCATCACTATCAGGGTGTTTCATGTGGATGCGGTATGGTTGCTCCGACTCAAAGTTAGTGCTACAAAGAACTTGGTCGATGACTTGACGGAATGAATTTGCGTCATCGATTAACCAAAGCGAAACAGTAATAAAACATCGCTGAAACATAAATATGTGTTGTATTATTTGTTTTCTTAAATTGAATAATTATAATTATAAAGTAGTCAAAATGATACTAACCCACCGAGCATGTCTCCGCTGGAAGCCTTTCAACGTAAAGTCAGGATAATTCCTATCAGTGCTGCATAGTTGCCCATCCTGGCCGCCACAGCAAGCTTGACCTCCCCAGACGATTTCTTCCAGCTCAAAAATAACGCCACCTGGAGCATCAATATAGGTGCTGCACGATTGTACTTGGTTTCCACAATCACAGTCACCTGATCCTCGCTGGAAGCGATGAGGGTCAGAGGCAATTAAACCTGAAATCTTTTTGCGTACGCTACATTGCTGCGCTTGTTCGCCCTCGGTATCGCGGTCACTCCAAGCATATCCCCGCCATAGGAACGTTTCCAACTTAAAAGTGGAAATGAGATAGAGCACATGGAATGCAAAAATTGAATTGAATAGGGACAGGAGATAGTAAAACATAGTATGGTCAAATTTCAATAATTAATACAATAAATCTTTACATTTTAACAATCATTGATTATACAACGCATAACAGACAAACTCACCTCGTTTACATGACCAATGTCACCGTATAGTCGACAGACTGTTAGATTTAACAGAAGCGCCATTACTTTTAAAGAACCGTTAGTAACAACCGATGTTTAAATTTAGTGTACCGACTATAGTATTAGCTTAACTCAAACAAAAGCTGACGACTTATCGCAACTATACTGGATTCAGCGAGAACTATTTATTCAGATGCCAATGTAAAATCTGCTAAAGCACGAAACGAACATCCGTTGAAATTTAAATTTTTATTTAAAAATAATCAACACGCTAACCTGAAACAACCCAATAACTGGGTCGTTTGCATCCGCGGATTTTTTCGATACACGCTATTCTGATTATATCCATTTTTGAGTAAAAAGTCACTCACACTCGGAAATAGGTTCACGCTAACCAGGACCTACCCAGAATCATTTCAAAGTGACCCAGATTCGGCAAAAACTCGCGGCTACTCTATAGTATTGTCGGCGTAGCACCAAGTTAGAATTCGTAAGTCGGGACTTCCAAACCGAACTTACTTCCGAAGTTTTATTTGTCAAACTAATTGATGCGTTGTTTATCGCATCTTTAGGCGAATCCAGCGCACTACTTCCGAAGTTGGGAAAGTTTTCTGCTCGGTTTTCTGTATCTGGAGAAAAATCCAACTTCGGTATAAAAAGCGGTATAAATTTATTGCGGATAGACAATATTGTATTGCGGATAGATAATATTGGTTCCAGTTGAAAATCGAACTTCAAACTCGCGAAAACCGATTTTATTCGCGTTCAGCTTATAGCGCATCATTGCGCAACTAGTGCTCATTTTTCGCAACCAGACGCGCAGTAATGGAACTTGTGACTAAGGGGCAAGCCAGAGTAAACGCGACGTGCGATGCGACGCGACAATGCAATTTGACAGCCTGTTGATAATGATTGTTATTCTTTTACGTGAGTCACGTCGCGTCGCATCGCTCGTCGCGTTTACTCTGGCTTGCCCCTAAGGCTGTGAACCATTGCACCGATTCGTTTAACTTTTAGATAAAATTTGACACTTCGATGGTTATTTTCCCATCGTGGTGAAAATTTTAATTCGGAGCCGACCCATTTGAGTTTTGACAGATTAATAGTTATTCGGAACGAAATGGATTTGGCGCCAATTTTCTCGCGAATAAAGTTTAACTATTGAACTGTCAAGTCTAACCATGCTCCGGAGCAGGGTTATTTTTAACCACGGCGAAATAACCATCGAACTGTCAAATTTTAACTAAAAGTTAAACGAATCAGTGGAATGGTTCACAGCCTAATAGGAAAAAAAAATGATGAAAATTTATCGCCAGCACTAAACTGTATTCCGACTTTTTACTTCCGACATCATGAACGTCAGAACAAAATTTGAAATTGCTATCAACACATTGTCGGAAGGGCGTTCGGAAGTGTGGAAATCGACTTCCGAACTTCAATTTGGTGCCAGCGACGTAGTCAGCGACAAAACAAGCTCGATTTTGTGACAGATAACACCGTGCAGTGCTGCATATTTATTTTATTTTTCCGTGTGAATCTCGTCGGAAGTGGGCCTTGCTGCCAGTTCATCAGCGTCATATAAACAGTTTTGGTCTAAATGCACAAAACTCTTTAAAGAGTAAAAATCACCCCTTTTCTGGCGATATATGAAACTGTCAAAAAATGGGTGATTATTTTCTTTGCAAAATGAGTGTTTTATGCCCATTTTGAAGTTCCTTGTTTATACTATAGATTAGAATCTATAGATGAGCGAAAGCATGGCTGAGTCGCTTTTCTTGACAGTGCACACGCGCATATGACGTCACAGCCCTTAACATTTCCGTTGAGATCGTGACGTCATGCTCGTTTGGAGACACGTTTGACAGTTCGTTTGGAGACAGAGGATTTATTTTCGCTCATCTATGGGCCTTTTCACGAGACGTTTAAAAACAGCTGATTTTATCGTCAATTGACAGTTCTTCTATGAAAGTGACAGTTTCGGACTTGCAGGCCTGTTCAGCGGTTGTAAACAAGTGCAGTCTCGGCAGTGTCACATGAAAAGGCCTATATATTCCACTATCTAAAGTTTATACCCTAAAATGAGTGAAAAACAACTTGTACTTTCAAATAATAGAGGTAATAAACTATAGAGGACGACTGTCGCTGCGGTTCCCTTTGTTTTCGTCCCCAAACATGTTGGGTACCTATCTGTCAAAACGTTCTGTTTTTTCCTTTGTTGACATTTAGTGCCCTATCCTCGCCAGCAAAAGATGTTTCGCCAGTGACGACAGCGACAATCTCCCTCTATAGTTTATTACCACTATTTTTCAAATAGAAATACTAGAATAAGAGATCGGCGAAGACGCCATCTTGTTTCCAATCGAACGTCAAAAGCGGTTCCAATTCGACTTGTTTACTTTTTGCTTCCATAAGAAGCAAGCAAAAAGTTCAAGAGCTGCCAGTATAATTTAAACGATTTCATGCATTTTCATACGTTGCCATTTCGTCAGTTTTTCACTCCGCCGGTCTCTGATTATAGGGTTGCTACTTTCAAACAAACGATTTCTCGCTTAACTTTTCAAAAGGACCTAAGTAACATTTTTTTTCATGAATTAATTTGAATAGCGCAATCAACAGAACAACATGAAAGCTATTGATTGCGCTATTCAAATTAATTCATGAAAAAAATGTTATTGTCGCGCTTATCTTTTTTTAGAATGCAGCGGCGGTCTTACACTCGCAGGCTCGACTGCGAAGGTAAACGTCAAGATAGCCGCCGTGTTAAAATATAGGCAGAATTTTCCCGCTCAAAACAAAACCACGTGATTTTCGCGAAATGACAGCAGTGCTCGATTGTATTAGTGAGAGGCAACCGGAGTCACTGAGTACATGGAGAGTGTTTATCATGGCAAGTGCATACGGTAGGTAAGATTTTCATTGACTCTGTCATGTTTAGTGACCGTTGCGATTACCCGAGAAGCAACAAGCAGGAAGCCGCAGTATTCTATTTTATCTCGAGATGCATAATACTTAGGTCCTTTTGAAAAGTTAAGCGAGATTTGTAAAAGATATTTTAGTTAAATACTTGATAAAGATTGTCGCTTCGGTTCCCTTTGTTCTGCTGTCCGGAACATGTTGGGTACCAAGCTGTCAAATCGTATGGATTTTCCTTCTTTGACATTTAGCTCCCCTATCCTCGCCAGCAAAAGATGTTCCGGACAGCGACGACAGCGACAATCTTTATCTAGTAACTAAAATATCTTTTCGATTTGTCAATTGTAGCATAAATAAAAATGCATGAAGCCAAAATAGAACTTTTGGGGACATTCTTATTGTTTATGTTGACTTTTTTAACAATATTTTAAGAGGTGCTGTCCGGGTGGCAGTGGCCGGGTCGTTTGTACCCGGATTTTTTCAATGTTAGCATGTCAAAATCTGGGTATGTCAACTAAATGGATCTGAGTCAGACGAACCCGAAATCTGGGTAACCGGGACTTAAACATTTTCGGATATAACAACATGGCGTCGACGTCGTATTCCGGAGTAATTGTCACATACTCTGTTTTATCACCCCAAAATTCACCAGGGGGGTGATAAAATCGGGATATTACTGTACATCAAAAATAAAGTATTGAAAAGGAATTTTGTTTGTTTCTGATTTTTGTGATTTTTTTTTCATCAGTGAACACGCGTGATAGCAAAAAGAAGCGACGAGGTTGGTGCTGTATTTCTTTGTTTTGCGATGAGATGAATATATGTTCAGTTAGATGGAAAACGGAACAATTCCCCTACTTTTTCCACCGAGGATTTTTAAATGGTCCGGGGTATATGAAAATCGTGAAAACCCGATTTTCGTTGATGCCTGTTTTTACGTGGTTTTTGGGTATTTATGTATTTACGGTATTTACGCCATTCTTATGCAGATTTTGGACTAACGGCTCAGCTACAATGAAGAGAGCCGCAAAGTGTATTGACAGAAAATACATGGGTTAACTGTTGAAATGCGGCGATCCACCGCTGAAGTTTTACGCGTAAAAGTTTTCCTTGTAAAATGACTACATTTGAAGTTCAATGATACGAATTGTGTGTCATACATCGATTTTGCGTGCCTTTGTCTAATAAATGTAAACGAACATTTTGAAAATTAAGCCAATAATTCTCAAGGCCGACTTAAATATGACGTCAAATACATTAAGATTTTTCAACCAACGACACCCCCACCCCCTCTTTGTCAATGCCCCGATGCCATTTTTAAACGACTCCGGATGCCAATTTTGAACGAATCCTAAACATAAATAAAGGACAAACAAAACCGTATACATAATATCTCGCATAATATAATATGGAAGTAAGGAGATGTATAAAACGAAAGTTATATTCAAATTTGACCTTGAAATCACCCAAACTACACCAAAACTCCACACATAACTCATCATACCACGCACCACCCAAACCAAACAGCATGTTGAAGCATCAATGAAACCCCTCTTTTTCCCCTTCCAATGTATGACACAAAACAAACGCAAACACCTCCATGATGATGTTTCATGTATGATTTAATTCATTAAAATATTATACACTAATAAAAATCCACACATTTTTATTGGCAAAAATCTAAAGAAATGTACAAATAAATTTTATGTGTGCGTTAATAACCACCCGCTAAAGGAGAATCCACATAAAGGTTATTGTGCTTCCAGTTGAAAACCGAAGTGAGCTCTCGCGACAATTGAGTTTTTCCTTATTTCCTGATGTCGCAACTGCATCGCGACTAGTGCGCATCTATGCCACCGTCGTGCGCCATGATGCGCACTAGTCGCGACGTAGTTGCGACAAAAGGAAACGGGAGAAAACTCGATTGTCGCGAGAGCTCACTTCGGTTTTCAACTGGAAGTACAATATTAGTTAATGTGGGTTATGTGTGTTTCCACATGTACGCTATGCGAATTCACATAGCCGTTATAGGTTGGTATCGTGTTCAAAAGAAATTTATTTTTCTATCTCAATCACATGTTAAATTCCGTTCACCGAATCGGAAAAGTAAAGAATCGAAACAAAATTCTTACAACAGTAGCCACATGAAAAGAAAAAAAACCGAAATTGACATTTGTAAGGTTCTCATGCAAAGTAATGGGAGCTGTCACTTTACTTTCGGAAAAATATTCTGCTCGATTATTCCGTACGTAAAAGTGACAATTTGCTCCATGCAGATCAGTTGTCAAAATTCCTCTTGGTAATATTGAACAAAATTCCGTAACCTCTCTACTTTTTAAGTCGATACTGGCCTTATGTGGGAAATGCTATAGTCAAAATTTATGTGTGCCACACATAATGGATATGATTGGATTTTCGTCAGTGTAGATTGTATCGTATACAATTCAACCTATTGTATTATCAATTTCCCACCTTATCGGCCGCGACGATTTGAAATCGTCGCAAAACAAATTGACGCCAAAATCGTCGCCAGTAGAAATGGCCATAAGATCTGTCAAATCAACTGTGAACAAAATTTTATATACTCAATAATCACATTATGTCCCAAAATTGAGCCCTGTTTTTAATGCAGATTGACATTATTTTCTAATAAAACTAACATAATTTCAGAATAAAGATGTTGGCGACGATTTTGATAGTGCCTAAAAAATGGTCGGCGCGTTTTGTTACCAAGGAAACAGACAATACGTTTATTGAAGATTTCAGATAGTTGAAGAAACCCTTAGAGCAAGATTACCGGTGGTGAGTTTAAGCCGTTTGGCAGCGCAGTATCATTACTTGACACTTTATCGGTCGCTACTAAACGCGCTGCTATAAAAGTAGCGCGACTGACAGGTGACTAAATTTGGTATAGCGCGATAAGAGCGCTGCTATTTGATGAACTGTCAACTGTCAAACGTCACCGGTACGAAATACAGCAACCAAATTGAGAGCCGAAAATAGTGACCGATGCGGAAACGAGTGTTCATAAAATAATGACAAAATCTTGAAGTTATTTAACGTTGTTTAACGTAAAATCAGCTTTGAAGTTAAAAATAATATATATTATTACGATGATCATGATCAAGCAATGGCAAGTTATTCAAATCTAGGTTGTGGTGATTATTTTTTTATTTTCTTAGGCTGTGAACCATTTCAACGATTCTTTTAACTTTTAGTTAAAATTTGACAGTTCGATGATTATTTTCCCATCGTGGTTAAAATTTTACACTGAAGCCGACCCATTGAGATTCTCACGTCCGAATGTGTGAGTGGCGATAAAAGGAAAACAAACACTCCTAGATGGTGCTACTCAGCAATGTTTGGGTAAAAATGAGTATATTTCCATAAATTTGTTGACTCCTTCGCAACCATTGTGACGACTCGATCAATTTTGAGGTTATGAGCAGAAGGAAAACAAACATGTATTTACACATGCCGAATTGTTCATCAGTGTGCGAGCGTTAAACGTCACTCATCTCTATTTGAGTTCTGTCAGATTGATAGTTATTTGGAACAAAATGGATTTGGCGCCAATTTTCTCGCGAACAAAGTTTAACTACCGATCTGTCAAATCTAACCTAGCCACCCTATAACCAGAGACCGGCGGAGTGAAAAACTGTCGAAATGGCAACGTATGAAAATGCATGAAATAGTGAAAATAATACTGGCATCACTTGAACTTTTTGCTTCCTCCTTATGGATGCAAAAAGTAAACAAGTCGAATTGGAATCGCTTTTGACGGTTTGATTGGAAACAAGATGGCGTCTTCGCCGATCTCTTATTGTAGTATTTCTACACGTAAAAAAATTAATGTTATTTATTACTAATATTTCTAATACTTTTTTGGCAAAGCAGGCGCTTAATGATAGGTATTCAGCTTTTTATTATAGCAAGAGATCAACTATGGTATACTATTTTGACATTTACTGTGTACAGATTTATAGCGCTGTTCTAGTAGGCATAGATTTATGCAAAACAATTCAATTGTCAAAAATATTGAGCTAGCAAATATGTTTCGATTTGTATCGTTTAATTATCGTATTGTATAATAACTAATTTATTATTCTTTTTAGGAAATGCAAGCACCTGCAATACTCTTTCCTCGACCGTTTCATTTGGAAGATCACTAAATACACTGGTTATTGATGAACCTTCATTTTAAAATACGGTTCAACATTATTCTGGTGTAAATATCAGTTTTCAGTTTGAGACAGCCCCACATATCGTGATTTTTTCTTCCGGAAGGTGGTCGTCAAGTAGTTTTTCATAAAACGATGTTTTCGACTCAACATTTTAAAATTCTACAAATTCCATCTCTAAAAATACACGCGGAAAATCGTCCCAATGTGTCTCACACCAATTTATCTATTCTCATATAAGGATTGAAATCTGAATTAATCTGAAATGTGATCTATCCTTGTTTCATTAATTTCTTCATTCATTCTTCATTCTTCGTCAATGATAATTCTTTGACACATGTGAGTCGTAGAAATATATATTTGTTAAATGTATTTTCTAAAATAATATTGAATCAATCAAGAGCCTGGTATAAAAATGTGTAGAATTCTACGTCATGTCGAACTATTTAGAAGGATTTTGAATATCAAACACTTGTTGATCACCAATCAAACAAAAACTACAGAGATATTTGTTATAAACTTTGTCATCTTTATTAGAAGGTTATCTCAAACTTATGCATGCGAGTGTTGAAGTAGAAAATCCAGTAAAAGTGGTCCTCCAATGTTAAAATGGGCGTAGAAGCAAAACGACATTGTCTTTATGTAACTTTCAAGTTCTACGTATACTTATAATGCTGAGAGCAAAAGCAGGACACTATAGAATGCGAGGGTTTTGTCAGGAATGAAATAAACACGACCCTGTAAAAGTTATTGCAGTATCAATATTCGGGAAGCTTCAAATACAATCTTTCTATACTCGTCTGCCTTATATTACTTTCGTTATCCAGTGTCTTGGAAAAGATTGTCTGCACTCATAAACCTAGAATAATATAATAAATTAATATAAAATTAACCCAAAATAATTGAATATTCCATTATCCACGACCCATCATCTTAAAGTAAACAAGATGAAAATTTTTGACATGAATGTAAACTGTTTAGCTTGAATCCTAGGCAACTGCGATATCGATATAAAAACTGTACAAGGCATGTGTCAGAAATTTATTACCATAGTTGATTTATGGCAAGCGTAAAAAGCTGGATAAGAAAAAACATACATCGCATTAGTCACATACATTCCGAAACTTATACTTTTCATTAACTTATGAATGTTATTAGCTTTTTGATATGGGGCCATTCATTAGGTGGCATAATGAAAAGTATAAGTGTTTTCGAATGGTTTTTTGCCATAACATATAAGGTTATTTCTTTACGTGTAATCTAACTATGCTCCTGAGCAGGGTTATTTTTAAATTACGAAGAAATAACCATCGAACTGACTAAAATCGCTGGAATGGTTCACAGCCTTAGTTTAACAATCAAAATATTGCGCACGTCAAATGGAAGTGGTGGTCTTTGAATTTGGAAAGAGTAGCTATTAATATTGATTGGATTCTTAAGTAGGGCAAATTCAAATGCATAACAATTCTGATGGACGTGCATATTTTTTACCGTGTGTCATTCCAAAACATAGCGCGTAACGTTTGGAAAATGCCATTTCAATTTCCACAAAACACATGTTTTAATTATTTTTGTTATTTTTTATGATTTTTGGCTAATGGACCCAAACAAATGGTTGAAAATGAACTAAACTTATTTATAATGAACTCATGACACGATTTGGGTGGGTGAACGCCAAGGTGAACGCGATACAAATTCAATATTTTTAAATCATGGAAATTTGATAGACCAATTTAAAAAGTTTACTCAGCATCAGCAGTGTTGCGGATTCGGGGTTGCTGGTTGAAATTAGGTTTTCCCAAATAATAACAATACTTCTCAATATACACAGAAAAAAATTCCGTGGTAAAAAACTACTATTTTGTAGACTACGCTCTGTTTTTAAAACAACCATGAAATTTCAGTTAATATTACCACGGTTTCAGAGAAATTCATCACTGTTGCAGTTCATGTGACAACATTCCGCATAGGGTTCATTCACAAATTACATAACGCTAAAATAGACCATTTTCAACCCCCACCCACCCCCTCGTAACGTGTTTTGTATGGAAGGTTTCTAAAATGTGTATGGGCCGTAACGTTCGGACAGTCACCCTCCCACCCCCTAAAGCGTTATGTAATTTGTGAATATGCCCATAGGCCACAGTTGATTTTTACTGCGCGCATGGTAAAATCAAACGGGTTTGTTATCTGCTGAAAATCGTCGGTGCATATTCTTAAAATAACCCTCGGAATGGTAGTTTCGACTGCAATATTTGTTTGCGTGTAGGAACTGAATCGAACATAACCACAATCTTCAATTGAGATTCTCACGTCCGAATGTGTGAGTGGCGATAAAAGGAAAACAAACACTCCTAGAGGGTGCAACTCAGCAAAGGTTGGGTAAAAATGAGTATATTTCCATATATTTTTTGACTCTTTTGAAATCATTGTGATGACCCGATCATTTTTGAGGTTATGAGCAAAAGGAAAACAAACATGTTTTTACACATGACGGATTGCACATTAGTGTGCGAGCGCTAAACGTCACTCATCTCTATGTTTGGCTACGACACAATAGAAAAGTTTGGCTTCAGTTTGACAACCAAATCGATTCTATTCGCATCACCCAGATCTCAATACCCAATTTCGTCGAGATCCTAATTATTGGGTAAATAAATCTAACAGTGTAAGTATTTTATTATATACACGCATATATTTACAATATATTGGCTGGATGTTTTTATCGTGTAGAATGCTGCAAGAAAGTGAAAAAGTGCAAAGTGCAAGAATCAGTTTTTCATTTCCAAAATGGCAAGATGGAACGTCAAAAGCTGGGAGTCAAAAGCACAGGTAAAATTTTGTCCCATTTTAACTTTTTAATGTTCTTTCACGTTTCATATTATTTTCTTTTTAGGGCGACAAATGTGCGTTGATCCGCCTGAAGCATTGTCCAGGTCTTGCCCGGAGGTGACTACTGGTCTAAAGACCGTTTTGTAGATCCTGTGAAGATAAAGTGAGTACGATTTTCTGCCAAGATGCTTTTGCGAATTTAGGGACCATTTTGTAAAAAAACGGTTCGTAGAATAGTCAAGTGCTGTCCAATGAGAGCTTGAAGTAGCTCGAAGTTTCTCCCTGTCCTGCTATTTCCATTTGTTGACAAAAAAGAACGAGCAGGACGGGAACTACTTCGAGCTGCTCATTGGACAGCACTAATGTAAGTGTTATTCGAAGTGGAATCCTATCGCATTTCGAACAAAATTTTAGATTATGATGTATTGTCGGTGTAGCACCAAGTTAGAATTCGGAAGTCGGGACTTCCGAACCGAACTTTCTTCCGAAGTTTTAACTGCCTAACTAGTTTATGCATTGTCTAGTCTATAGAGGACGAATAGCAAAATCGTTCAAATAGATCTCTTACATTGTAGAAGTCTTCTTCAGCTCAGATAAATACATTCTATTCTACAGGCATTCTAAGTAGTTGAAACAGTGACCAATTCTCACTCCCATTTGAGGAACCCCCGATGAAGGTATTAGGTATACGTAAAGGCAATAGGATCACTCACAAACCGATTTTTTGATAGGCCGGAGACCCATAGTGTTATAAATATACCAATCGAATCAGTTCGACGAATTGAAGTGAGAGTTTGCCTTTCTAATGCCTTTAAGTGATGTTTTGGCCTTTCTAATACCATTTTTTGATTTCTAAAAAGTACATCTCTAAGTACGAGTAAAGGCTATACTGCCGCTAACCGCAAGTCAGACTTATCTGCATATGGTGCCCATATACAGATAAGTCTGACTTGCGGTTAGCGGCAGTATATATTCGCTCCAAAAACAAACTTTTATAGAAGACCCGGACACCCATAGTTTTATATACCAATCGACTCAGTTCGACGAATTGATGCCTGTAATCTCGCCAATTTTTCAGGTACTTATCCTCAATCGATTTGCTCGCAAATCGACGAAGAATCCTGTCCCATTATTTCCTATGGAAAATTGGCCATATCGGACTATGGGATCAAAAGTTACGGCCAAATTATTTTTTTTTCAAAATGCGCGAGAAAGGCGCCATTACCGTTAGGTGGATTATTCAGGGTTTTTTCGAATAATGTGCGCGAAAGGCACCACCAAGTCTGTTTTTTTCTTCTTTTTCTTCTAAGTCAATTTTACACAGTTGATACACACCGTGTAAATCAAAACACAAAAAATAAAACGGTGCAAGCCTCAAAATCTCGAAACGCGAAAATACGTAAATTACAAAATACGCGTATTAATTCCTAAATTTGCGTGTGAAATACCAATGAATTGCAAAAGCTATTCGATTATGACAATTATACAAATTTCAAAATTGTTGCAAAATTTGAATTGGGGGCAGTAATAAAGTGTTCACCCGATTTTGTCTACCCCCGATCTTATCACGTTTTCGACCCGATTTTATCACGTCTAGATTTTGTCACCCCAAAAATTTTAGTTTAATTCTTTTTAGTCTCTGATTTTCACGAAATAACTTTCACCGGCTTTAGTAATTTACAATATGCGGGACTCTTTCCTGAATGTGGAGCGTATGTATCCAAGCTGCGTTTCTTTATAGACGTGGCACTCTCTCTCGAATGTGGAGCGTATGTATCCAAGCTGCGTTTCTTTGGAGACGCAGCCCTCTTCCCGAATTATGGAGTGAATGTATCACCACTGCGTTTCTTTACAGACGAGGTACTCTTTTTTGAATGTGGAGCGTATGTATCCAAGCTGCGTTTTTTGGAAACGCGGCCCTCTTTCCTATATGTGGAGTGAATGTATCACCACTGCGTTTCTTTGCAGACGAGGTACTCTTTTTTGAATGTGGAGCGTATGTATCCAAGCTGCGTTTCATTGTAGACGCGGCCCTTGTTCCTAAATGTGGAGCGTATGTATCCAAGCTGCGTTCCTTTATAGACGTGGCACTCTTTCTCGAATGTGGAGCGTATGTATCCAAGCTGTGTTTCTTTGAAGACGCGGCACTCTTTCCTGAATGTGGAGCGTATGTATCCAAGCTGCGTTTCTTTGGAGACGCAGCCCTCTTCCCGAATTATGGAGTGAATGTATCACCACTGCGTTTCTTTGCAGACGAGGTACTCTTTTTTGAATGTGGAGCGTATGTATCCAAGCTGCGTTTTTTTGGAAACGCGGCCCTCTTTCCTATATGTGGAGCGTATGTATCCAAGCTGCGTTTCATTGTAGACGCGGCCCTTGTTCCTAAATGTGGAGCGTATGTATCCAAGCTGCGTTTCTTTATAGACGTGGCACTCTTTCCTGAATGTGGAGCGTATGTATCCAAGCTGCGTTTCTTTATAGACGTGGCACTCTTTCTCGAATGTGGAGCGTATGTATCCAAGCTGCGTTTCTTTGGAGACGCAGCCCTCTTCCTCAATTGTGGAGTGAATGTATCACCACTGCGTTTCTTTGCAGACGAGGTACTCTTTTTTGAATGTGGAGCGTATGTACCCAAGCTGCGTGTTTTTAGGAAACGCGGCCCCCTTTCCTATATGTGGAGCGTATGTATCTAAACTGCGTTTCATTGTAGACGCGGCCCTCGTTCCTAAATGTGGAGCGTATGTATCCAAGCTGCGTTTCTTTATAGACGTGGCATTCTCTCTCGAATGTGGAGCGTGTGTATCCAAGCTGCGTTTCTTTTAGACATGGGACTCTTTCTCGAATGTGGAGCGTATGTATCCAAGCTGCGTTTCTTTGGAGACGCAGCCCTCTTCCCGAATTATGGAGTGAATGTATCACCACTGCGTTTCTTTTCAGACGAGGTACTCTTTTTTGAATGTGGAGCGTATGTATCCAAGCTGCGTTTTTTTGGAAACGCAGCCCTCTTTCCTATATGTGGAGCGTATGTATCCAAGCTGCGTTTCTTTATAGACATGGCACTCTTTCCTGAATGTGGAGCGTATGTATCCAAGCTGCGTTTCTTTATAGACGTGGCATTCTCTCTCGAATGTGGAGCGTATGTATCCAAGCTGTGTTTCTTTGAAGACGCGGCACTCTTTCCTGAATGTGGAGCGTATGTCTCCAAGCTGCGTTTTTTTGGAAACGCGGCCCTCTTTCCTATATGTGGAGCGTATGTATCCAAGCTGCGTTTCTTTATAGACATGGCACTCTTTCCTGAATGTGGAGCGTATGTATCCAAGCTGCGTTTCTTTATAGACGTGGCATTCTCTCTCGAATGTGGAGCGTATGTATTCAAGCTGCATTTCTTTGGAGATGCCGCCCTTTTTCCTAAATGTCTAGCGTATGTATTCAAGCTGCGTTTCTTTGAAGACGAGGCACTCTTTCCTGAATGTGGAGCGTATGTCTCCAAGCTGCGTTTTTTTGGAAACGCGGCCATCTTTCCTATAGAGTAGAGTACGCACTTAGTTTTCAATCGATCATGTGGCCCTTATGAAGTCAGCTTCTGCATATCAAATCAGTGTCGATGATTCATATACTCTTCCTTTATGTTACCCGGTGGAAAAAATATTGAAATTATTGAGATTCGTTTTAATAGAACCCTTATTGCAAGACAAGTGAAAAACGCACTCTTACCCCACCGGTGGGGTAAAAGTGCGCATCGGGTGGGGTATATATTAACACAAATAAGAGTTAATAACATTTAATTGATGCTTAATGAGCATATATTAGGGAATGTTTAAAGATTACGTAACTCTTAAAGGGGGAGGGGGTCCTAAAAATGTGCACTTTCATACGAAAACAAAAAACTACAGAGGTAAAAATATATATCAGGTTTCGCGTGGCGTATACAAAGGCATTTTCCTTAAAGAAAGTCCACCAATCACGTAACGTAAAATTTGGCTAATTCATCACCCCTCCTCCCCTATCTTACACTATTTGTATGAATCCTCTAAAAATTATATGGATCGTCACACATCTCACAACCCCTCCCAGCTAAACGTTGCGTAATTTATGAATGTTTCTTTTGATTAAATGAAATTATCATTTAGATGAAGTTGTGTTTTCATACTATGTTCATGTGTTCAACAAGTCCTAATACAATTTCATAATTTCCCTTCAGTGCTTTGTTCGCTAAGCTCTTTCTAACACCAAAGGACTTCAGTTTATCCTTAAAGGGAGAACGTGTGATAATTTTAGATTTCTGTCCTTTTTTCTTTGTTGTGAATCTTTACGCTTTGGAAGAAGTCTTATTTCGGTCGGAGATACGGGTTTGACATCATAACTTGAAGATTCATATGCGTACTCTTGCCCCACCGGTTCCTGCGTACTTTTACCCCACAGTCCCAAAAAATTTTCAAGTAATGGGTTTGACTTCTTGGAAAACCAACCGGATTGGTGTTTTGTACCATAAAGTACTCTATACAATAGGTTAACGAAATGGTATAATGTTCACCTGATTGAACGTATATATGGTAATGAAATACTAGTTGCGGAAATCCAATTATTTTTAGCAAAATGACCAAAAAGTTATCTAACTCCATATCTCCATTGTTGTTTATTCAAATCGTTTACAATTACACATGATAATAGTTGGCCAGAATACCTGTTAAACTGATGCAGTGCTGCTAGTTTATCTTTTTTTATTACTTCAAAAAATCGAAAACGTACTCTTACCCCGCGCGCACTCTTGCCCCACTCTACTCTATGTGGAGCGTATGTATCCAAGCTGCGTTTCTTTGAAGACGAGGCACTCTTTCCTGAATGTGGAGCGTATGTCTCCAAGCTGCGTTTTTTTGGAAACGCGGCCCTCTTTCCTATATGTGGAGCGTATGTATCCAAGCTGCGTTTCATTGTAGACGCGGCCCTGGTTCCTAAATGTGGAGCGTATGTATCCAAGCTGCATTTCTTTGGAGATGCCGCCCTTTTTCCTAATTGTCTAGCGTATGTATCCAAGCTGCGTTTCTTTGAAGACGAGGCACTCTTTCCTGAATGTGGAGCGTATGTCTCCAAGCTGCGTTTTTTTGGAAACGCGGCCCTCTTTCCTATATGTGGAGCGTATGTATCCAAGCTGCGTTTCATTGTAGACGCGGCCCTGGTTCCTAAATGTGGAGCGTATGTATCCAAGCTGCGTTTCTTTATAGACGTGGCATTCTCTCTCGAATGTGGAGCGTATGTATCCAAGCTTCGTTTCTTTATAGACGTGGCATTCTCTCTCGAATGTGGAGCGTATGTATCCAAGCTGCATTTCTTTGGAGATGCCGCCCTTTTTCCTAAATGTCTAGCGTATGTATCCAAGCTGCGTTTCTTTGAAGACGAGGCACTCTTTCCTGAATGTGGAGCGTATGTCTCCAAGCTGCGTTTTTTTGGAAACGCGGCCCTCTTTCCTATATGTGGAGCGTATGTATCCAAGCTGCGTTTCATTGTAGACGCGGCCCTGGTTCCTAAATGTGGAGCGTATGTATCCAAGCTGCGTTTCTTTATAGACATGGCACTCTTTCCTGAATGTGGAGCGTATGTATCCAAGCTGCATTTCTTTGGAGATGCCGCCCTTTTTCCTAAATGTCTAGCGTATGTATCCAAGCTGCGTTTCTTTGAAGACGAGGCACTCTTTCCTGAATGTGGAGCGTATGTCTCCAAGCTGCGTTTTTTTTGGAAACGCGGCCCTCTTTCCTATATGTGGAGCGTATGTATCCAAGCTGCGTTTCATTGTAGACGCGGCCCTGGTTCCTAAATGTGGAGCGTATGTATCCAAGCTGCGTTTCTTTATAGACATGGCACTCTTTCCTGAATGTGGAGCGTATGTATCCAAGCTGCGTTTCTTTATAGACGTGGCATTCTCTCTCGAATGTGGAGCGTATGTATCCAAGCTGCATTTCTTTGGAGATGCCGCCCTTTTTCCTAAATGTCTAGCGTATGTATCCAAGCTGCGTTTCTTTGAAGACGAGGCACTCTTTCCTGAATGTGGAGCGTATGTCTCCAAGCTGCGTTTTTTTTGGAAACGCGGCCCTCTTTCCTATATGTGGAGCGTATGTATCCAAGCTGCGTTTCATTGTAGACGCGGCCCTGGTTCCTAAATGTGGAGCGCATGTATCCAAGCTGCGTTTCTTTATAGACATGGCACTCTTTCCTGAATGTGGAGCGTATGTATCCAAGCTGCGTTTCTTTATAGACGTGGCATTCTCTCTCGAATGTGGAGCGTATGTATCCAAGCTGCGTTTCATTGTAGACGCGGCCCTGGTTCCTAAATGTGGAGCGCATGTATCCAAGCTGCGTTTCTTTATAGACATGGCACTCTTTCCTGAATGTGGAGCGTATGTATCCAAGCTGCGTTTCTTTATAGACGTGGCATTCTCTCTCGAATGTGGAGCGTATGTATCCAAGCTGCGTTTCTTTGGAGATGCCGCCCTCTTTCCTAAATGTGGAGCGTATGTATCCAAGCTGTGTTTCTTTGAAGACGCGGCACTCTTTCCTGAATGTGGAGCGTATGTCTCCAAGCTGCGTTTTTTTGGAAACGCGGCCCTCTTTCCTATATGTGGAGCGTATGTATCCAAGCTGCGTTTCATTGTAGACGCGGCCCTCGTTCCTAAATGTGGAGCGTATGTATCCAAGCTGCGTTTCTTTATAGACATGGCACTCTTTCCTGAATGTGGAGCGTATGTATCCAAGCTGCATTTCTTTGGAGATGCCGCCCTTTTCCTAAATGTCTAGCGTATGTATCCAAGCTGCGTTTCTTTGAAGACGAGGCACTCTTTCCTGAATGTGGAGCGTATGTCTCCAAGCTGCGTTTTTTTGGAAACGCGGCCCTCTTTCCTATATGTGGAGCGTATGTATCCAAGCTGCGTTTCATTGTAGACGCGGCCCTCGTTCCTAAATGTGGAGCGTATGTATCCAAGCTGCGTTTCTTTATAGACATGGCACTCTTTCCTGAATGTGGAGCGTATGTATCCAAGCTTCGTTTCTTTATAGACGTGGCATTCTCTCTCGAATGTGGAGCGTATGTATCCAAGCTGCATTTCTTTGGAGATGCCGCCCTTTTTCCTAAATGTCTAGCGTATGTATCCAAGCTGCGTTTCTTTGAAGACGAGGCACTCTTTCCTGAATGTGGAGCGTATGTATCCAAGCTGCGTTTTTTTTGGAAACGCAGCCCTCTTTCCTATATGTGGAGCGTATGTATCCAAGCTGCGTTTCATTGTAGACGCGGCCCTTGTTCCTAAATGTGGAGCGTATGTATCCAAGCTGTGTTTCTTTGAAGACGCGGCACTCTTTCCTGAATGTGGAGCGTATGTATCCAAGCTGCGTTTTTTTGGAAACGCGGCCCTCTTTCCTATATGTGGAGCGTATGTATCCAAGCTGCGTTTCATTGTAGACGCGGCCCTGGTTCCTAAATGTGGAGCGTATGTATCCAAGCTGCGTTTCTTTATAGACATGGCACTCTTTCCTGAATGTGGAGCGTATGTATCCAAGCTGCATTTCTTTGGAGATGCCGCCCTTTTTCCTAAATGTCTAGCGTATGTATCCAAGCTGCGTTTCTTTGAAGACGAGGCACTCTTTCCTGAATGTGGAGCGTATGTCTCCAAGCTGCGTTTTTTTGGAAACGCGGCCCTCTTTCCTATATGTGGAGCGTATGTATCCAAGCTGCGTTTCATTGTAGACGCGGCCCTGGTTCCTAAATGTGGAGCGTATGTATCCAAGCTGCGTTTCTTTATAGACATGGCACTCTTTCCTGAATGTGGAGCGTATGTATCCAAGCTTCGTTTCTTTATAGACGTGGCATTCTCTCTCGAATGTGGAGCGTATGTATCCAAGCTGCATTTCTTTGGAGATGCCGCCCTTTTTCCTAAATGTCTAGCGTATGTATCCAAGCTGCGTTTCTTTGAAGACGAGGCACTCTTTCCTGAATGTGGAGCGTATGTCTCCAAGCTGCGTTTTTTGGAAACGCGGCCATCTTTCCTATATGTGGAGCGTATGTATCCAAGCTGCGTTTCATTGTAGACGCGGCCCTGGTTCCTAAATGTGGAGCGCATGTATCCAAGCTGCGTTTCTTTATAGACATGGCACTCTTTCCTGAATGTGGAGCGTATGTATCCAAGCTGCGTTTCTTTATAGACGTGGCATTCTCTCTCGAATGTGGAGCGTATGTATCCAAGCTGCGTTTCATTGTAGACGCGGCCCTGGTTCCTAAATGTGGAGCGCATGTATCCAAGCTGCGTTTCTTTATAGACATGGCACTCTTTCCTGAATGTGGAGCGTATGTATCCAAGCTTCGTTTCTTTATAGACGTGGCATTCTCTCTCGAATGTGGAGCGTATGTATCCAAGCTGCATTTCTTTGGAGATGCCGCCCTTTTTCCTAAATGTCTAGCATATGTATCCAAGCTGCGTTTCTTTGAAGACGAGGCACTCTTTCCTGAATGTGGAGCGTATGTCTCCAAGCTGCGTTTTTTTGGAAACGCGGCCCTCTTTCCTATATGTGGAGCGTATGTATCCAAGCTGCGTTTCATTGTAGACGCGGCCCTGGTTCCTAAATGTGGAGCGTATGTATCCAAGCTGCGTTTCTTTATAGACATGGCACTCTTTCCTGAATGTGGAGCGTATGTATCCAAGCTGCATTTCTTTGGAGATGCCGCCCTTTTTCCTAAATGTCTAGCGTATGTATCCAAGCTGCGTTTCTTTGAAGACGAGGCACTCTTTCCTGAATGTGGAGCGTATGTCTCCAAGCTGCGTTTTTTTGGAAACGCGGCCCTCTTTCCTATATGTGGAGCGTATGTATCCAAGCTGCGTTTCATTGTAGACGCGGCCCTGGTTCCTAAATGTGGAGCGTATGTATCCAAGCTGCGTTTCTTTATAGACATGGCACTCTTTCCTGAATGTGGAGCGTATGTATCCAAGCTTCGTTTCTTTATAGACGTGGCATTCTCTCTCGAATGTGGAGCGTATGTATCCAAGCTGCATTTCTTTGGAGATGCCGCCCTTTTTCCTAAATGTCTAGCATATGTATCCAAGCTGCGTTTCTTTGAAGACGAGGCACTCTTTCCTGAATGTGGAGCGTATGTCTCCAAGCTGCGTTTTTTGGAAACGCGGCCATCTTTCCTATATGTGGAGCGTATGTATCCAAGCTGCGTTTCATTGTAGACGCGGCCCTGGTTCCTAAATGTGGAGCGCATGTATCCAAGCTGTGTTTCTTTGAAGACGCGGCACTCTTTCCTGAATGTGGAGCGTATGTATCCAAGCTGCATTTCTTTGGAGATGCCGCCCTTTTTCCTAAATGTCTAGCGTATGTATCCAAGCTGCGTTTCTTTGAAGACGAGGCACTCTTTCCTGAATGTGGAGCGTATGTCTCCAAGCTGCGTTTTTTTGGAAACGCGGCCCTCTTTCCTATATGTGGAGCGTATGTATCCAAGCTGCGTTTCATTGTAGACGCGGCCCTGGTTCCTAAATGTGGAGCGCATGTATCCAAGCTGCGTTTCTTTATAGACATGGCACTCTTTCCTGAATGTGGAGCGTATGTATCCAAGCTGCGTTCCTTTATAGACATGGCACTCTTTCCTGAATGTGGAGCGTATGTATCCAAGCTGCGTTTCATTGTAGACGCGGCCCTGGTTCCTAAATGTGGAGCGTATGTATCCAAGCTGCGTTTCTTTATAGACGTGGCACTCTTTCCTGAATGTGGAGCGTATGTATCCAAGCTGCGTTTCTTTGGAGACGCAGCCCTCTTCCTCAATTGTGGAGTGAATGTATCACCACTGCGTTTCTTTGCAGACGAGGTACTCTTTTTTGAATGTGGAGCGTATGTACCCAAGCTGCGTGTTTTTAGGAAACGCGGCCCCCTTTCCTATATGTGGAGCGTATGTATCTAAACTGCGTTTCATTGTAGACGCGGCCCTCGTTCCTAAATGTGGAGCGTATGTATCCAAGCTGTGTTTCTTTGAAGATGTGGCACTCTTTGCTGAATGTGGAGCGTATGTATCCAAGCTGCGTTTCTTTATAGACGTGGCAGTCTCTCTCGAATGTGGAGCGTGTGTATCCAAGCTGCGTTTCTTTTAGACATGGGACTCTTTCTCGAATGTGGAGCGTATGTATCCAAGCTGTGTTTCTTCGGAGACGCAGCCCTCTTCCCGAATTATGGAGTGAATGTATCACCACTGCGTTTCTTTTCAGACGAGGTACTCTTTTTTGAATGTGGAGCGTATGTATCCAAGCTGCGTTTTTTTGGAAACGCAGCCCTCTTTCCTATATATGGAGCGTATGTATCCAAGCTGCGTTTCTTTATAGACATGGCACTCTTTCCTGAATGTGGAGCGTATGTATCCAAGCTGCGTTTCTTTATAGACGTGGCATTCTCTCTCGAATGTGGAGCGTATGTATCCAAGCTTCGTTTCTTTATAGACGTGGCATTCTCTCTCGAATGTGGAGCGTATGTATCCAAGCTGCATTTCTTTGGAGATGCCGCCCTTTTTCCTAAATGTCTAGCGTATGTATCCAAGCTGCGTTTCTTTGAAGACGAGGCACTCTTTCCTGAATGTGGAGCGTATGTCTCCAAGCTGCGTTTTTTTGGAAACGCGGCCCTCTTTCCTATATGTGGAGCGTATGTATCCAAGCTGCGTTTCATTGTAGACGCGGCCCTGGTTCCTAAATGTGGAGCGTATGTATCCAAGCTGCGTTTCTTTATAGACATGGCACTCTTTCCTGAATGTGGAGCGTATGTATCCAAGCTGCGTTTCATTGTAGACGCTGCCCTGGTTCCTAAATGTCTAGCGTATGTATCCAAGCTGCGTTTCTTTATAGACATGGCACTCTTTCCTGAATGTGGAGCGTATGTATCCAAGCTGCGTTTCTTTATAGACGTGGCATTCTCTCTCGAATGTGGAGCGTATGTATCCAAGCTGTGTTTCTTTGAAGACGCGGCACTCTTTCCTGAATGTGGAGCGTATGTATCCAAGCTGCATTTCTTTGGAGATGCCGCCCTTTTTCCTAAATGTCTAGCGTATGTATCCAAGCTGCGTTTCTTTGAAGACGAGGCACTCTTTCCTGAATGTGGAGCGTATGTCTCCAAGCTGCGTTTTTTTGGAAACGCGGCCCTCTTTCCTATATGTGGAGCGTATGTATCCAAGCTGCGTTTCATTGTAGACGCGGCCCTGGTTCCTAAATGTGGAGCGTATGTATCCAAGCTGCGTTTCTTTATAGACGTGGCATTCTCTCTCGAATGTGGAGCGTATGTATCCAAGCTGCGTTTCTTTGGAGACGCCGCCCTTTTTCCTAAATGTCTAGCGTATGTATCCAAGCTGCGTTTCTTTGAAGACGAGGCACTCTTTCCTGAATGTGGAGCGTATGTCTCCAAGCTGCGTTTTTTTGGAAACGCGGCCCTCTTTCCTATATGTGGAGCGTATGTATCCAAGCTGCGTTTCATTGTAGACGCGGCCCTCGTTCCTAAATGTGGAGCGTATGTATCCAAGCTGCGTTTCTTTATAGACGTGGCACTCTCTCTCGAATGTGGAGCGTATGTATCCAAGCTGAGTTCCTTTGAAGGTGCCGCCCTGTTTCCTAAATGTCTAGGGTATGCATCCAAGCTATGTTTATTTGAAGACGAGGCACTCTTTCCTGAATGCGGAGCGTATGTATCCAAGCTGCGTTTCTTTATAGACGTGGCACTCTTTCCTGAATGTGGAGCGTATCCAAACTGCGTTTCTTTACAGACGTGGCACTCTCTCTCGAATGCGGAGCGTATTTATCCACGCTGCGTTTCTTTGAAGACGCGGCACTTTTTCCCGAATGTGGAGCGTATGTATCCCAGCTGCGTTTCATTGTAGACGCGGCCCTCGTTCCTAAATGTGGAGCGTATGTATCCAAGCTGTGTTTCTTTGGAGACGTGGCACTCTTTCTCGAATGTGGCGCGTATGTATCCAAGCTATGTTTCTTTGAAGACGAGGCACTCTTTCCTGAATGCGGAGCGTATGTATCCAAGCTGCGTTTCTTTATAGACGTGGCACTCTTTCCTAAATGTGGAGCGTATCCAATCTGCGTTTCTTTACAGACGTGGCACTCTCTCTCGAATGCGGAGCGTATGTATCCACGCTGTGTTTCTTTGAAGACGTGGCACTCTTTCCTGAATGTGGATCGTATGTATCCAAGCTGCGTTTCTTTATAGACGTGGCACTCTTTCTCGAATGTGGAGCGTATGTATTCACGCTGCGTTTCTTAGGAGACGCCGCCCTTTTTCCTAAATGAGGAGCGTATGTATCCAAGCTGCGTTTCTCGAATGTGGCGTGTATGTATCCAAGCTGTGTTTCTTTGAACTCTTGACTCTTTCCTGAATGTGGAGCGTATTCAAACTGCGTTTCTTTACAGACGTGGCACTCTCTCTCGAATGTGGAGCGTATGTATCCCTGCTGCGTTTCATTGTAGACGCGGCCCTGGTTCCTAAATGTGGAGCGTATGTATCCAAGCTGCGTTTCTTTATAGACAGGGCCCTCTTTCCTGAATGTGGAGCGTATGTATGCAAGCTGCGTTTCATTGTAGACGCTGCCCTGGTTCCTAAATGTGGAGCGTATGTATCCAAGCTGCGTTTCTTTATAGACATGGCACTCTTTCCTGAATGTGGAGCGTATGTATCCAAGCTGCGTTTCTTTATAGACGTGGCATTCTCTCTCGAATGTGGAGCGTACGTATCCAAGCTGTGTTTCTTTGAAGACGCGGCACTCTTTCCTGAATGTGGAGCGTATGTATCCAAGCTGCATTTCTTTGGAGACGCCGCCCTTTTTCCTAAATGTCTAGCGTATGTATCCAAGCTGCGTTTCTTTGAAGACGAGGCACTCTTTCCTGAATGTGGAGCGTATGTCTCCAAGCTGCATTTTTTGGAAACGCGGCCCTCTTTCCTATATGTGGAGCGTATGTATCCAAGCTGCGTTTCATTGTAGACGCGGCCCTGGTTCCTAAATGTGGAGCGTAAGTATCCAAGCTGCGTTTCTTTATAGACGTGGCATTCTCTCTCGAATGTGGAGCGTATGTATCCAAGCTGAATTTCTTTGGAGATGCCGCCCTTTTTCCTAAATGTCTAGCGTATGTATCCAAGCTGCGTTTCTTTGAAGACGAGGCACTCTTTCCTGAATGTGGAGCGTATGTCTCCAAGCTGCGTTTTTTTGGAAACGCGGCCATCTTTCCTATATGTGGAGCGTATGTATCCAAGCTGCGTTTCATTGTAGACGCGGCCCTCGTTCCTAAATGTGGAGCGTATGTATCCAAGCTGCGTTTCTTTATAGACATGGCACTCTTTCCTGAATGTGGAGCGTATGTATCCAAGCTGCGTTTCTTTATAGACGTGGCATTCTCTCTCGAATGTGGAGCGTATGTATCCAAGCTGTGTTTCTTTGAAGACGCGGCACTCTTTCCTGAATGTGGAGCGTATGTATCCAAGCTGCATTTCTTTGGAGATGCCGCCCTTTTTCCTAAATGTCTAGCGTATGTATCCAAGCTGCGTTTCTTTGAAGACGAGGCACTCTTTCCTGAATGTGGAGCGTATGTCTCCAAGCTGCGTTTTTTTGGAAACGCGGCCCTCTTTCCTATATGTGGAGCGTATGTATCCAAGCTGCGTTTCATTGTAGACGCGGCCCTGGTTCCTAAATGTGGAGCGTATGTATCCAAGCTGCGTTTCTTTATAGACGTGGCATTCTCTCTCGAATGTGGAGCGTATGTATCCAAGCTGAATTTCTTTGGAGATGCCGCCCTTTTTCCTAAATGTCTAGCGTATGTATCCAAGCTATGTTTCTTTGAAGACGAGGCACTCTTTCCTGAATGCGGAGCGTATGTATCCAAGCTGCGTTTCTTTATAGACGTGGCACTCTTTCCTGAATGTGAAGCGTATCCAAACTGCGTTTCTTTACAGACGTGGTACTCTCTCTCGAATGCGGAGCGTATTTATCCACGCTGCGTTTCTTTGAAGACGCGGCACTCTTTCCTGAATGTGGAGCGTATGTATCCAAGCTGCGTTTCATTGTAGACGCGGCCCTCGTTCCTAAATGTGGAGCGTATGTATCCAAGCTGTGTTTCTTTGGAGACGTGGCACTCTTTCTCGAATGTGGCGCGTATGTACCCAAGCTATGTTTCTTTGAAGACGAGGCACTCTTTCCTGAATGCGGAGCGTATGTATCCAAGCTGCGTTTCTTTATAGACGTGGCACTCTTTCCTAAATGTGGAGCGTATCCAATCTGCGTTTCTTTACAGACGTGGCACTCTCTCTCGAATGCGGAGCGTATGTATCCACGCTGTGTTTCTTTGAAGACGCGGCACTCTTTCCTGAATGTGGAGCGTATGTATCCAAGCTGCGTTTCTTTATAGACGTGGCACTCTTTCTCGAATGTGGAGCGTATGTATTCACGCTGCGTTTCTTAGGAGACGCCGCCCTTTTTCCTAAATGAGGAGCGTATGTATCCAAGCTGCGTTTCTCGAATGTGGCTCGAATGTGGCGTGTATGTATCCAAGCTGTGTTTCTTTGAACTCTTGACTCTTTCCTGAATGTGGAGCGTATTCGAACTGCGTTTCTTTACAGACGTGGCACTCTCTCTCGAATGTGGAGCGTATGTATCCCTGCTGCGTTTCTTTGGAGACGCCGCCCTCTTTTCTAAATGAGGAGCGTATGTATCCAAGCTGCGTTTCTTTGGAGACGCCGCCCTCTTTCCTAAATGTGGAGCGTATGTATGCAAGCTGCGTTTCTTTGGAGACGCGGCCCTTTTCCCTAATTGTGGAGCGTATGTATCCACGCTGCGTTTCTTTGAAGACGCGGCACTCTTTCCTAAATGTGGAGCGTATGTATCCAAGCAGCGCTTCTTTAAAGACGTGGCACTCTTTTTTAAATGTGGAGCGTATGTATTCAAGCTGCGTTTATTTGGAAACGCGGCCCTCTTTCCTAAATGTGGAGCGAATGTATCCTCACTGCGATTCTTTGCAGACGAGGTACTCTTTCCTATATGTGGAGCGTATGTATCCACGCTGCATTTCATTGTAGACGCGGCACTCTTTCCTAAAATTGGAGCGTATGTATTCTCGCCTGGTCGAGCATTTAAATACACACGCACACACAAACATCACCACTGTTCGTCCAGCTAAGTCGTTGAATAATGTACACTCGAATCATGTTTTATACAGGGGATCCGTTGCGTATAAACAAACTTTTCAGCTTGGGTTTCACAATGGGTTTCCAGGACTCCTAATAAAAATTGTTTTTGTAGTGATCCTTTAGCTGTTTCATACACTTGGTGTACGAGAAAGGTAAAACTCGCTTCGATCGTATACTGGGTATCAAAGCAGGGACAAGCTTGACACAAGTTCTACTTAGAACATCTTCCCCATACTCAATTCGATCACTTTCCTAATTCGGAAATGTAATGGAATTCCATTTTCTGGACATGCGTTCCGGTAAACTTCAATAAATTTCATGAATTCTAGATACGCTAACAAAATCATTCTCAGATTTTAATAAATCATTCCAGACTTCTAGCATACTTTTACTATATTAGGATTATTATTATAATGATTTGAATTTTTGAAACTAAAAATCAAACTCTTTAAACAGTACTGTTATCTGGTTGATATGGCTATACAATAATTATGGACAATGCTTGTGCTATAGTCTTCTTCTTTTATGGCTCTTCATTATAACTGAAACTTGTCCTGCTTTTTAATTTGTATTCTATCAGGGTTTCCTCAGCTATAAATTGGAAGCTTTTCTATGCCTGCCATTGCATATGTATGTACACTGGCCGGCATAATAAAGTGCCCACTTGCCGGTTTTCCATACAAAATGGTCAATTTTGGAGCTCTAGATCTCGGCTTACCGTGAACAGATTTTGCTGAAAATTTTACCAGAGCTCAGATATAACTTGAATTTCACCATATCGACCATATTGATTCTCATGGTAAAAAATTATTGAGGTATTACCAATGTGAATTTTTTGGCAAGAAAACTGATTTTCAAATATCTCGAAAACTACAACTCTCAGTGTACCAGGTATCTATAGCAAACTTTTTTGTATTGTCAAAATACGCGTTTTTGACGAATATGGCATCAGTCATCAACCTATAGAATTCAAGATATTTAAAAAATATTTTTTTGTCAAAAAAATCATTTCGGTAATACCGAAACATTTTTTTACCATGTGAATTAATATGGTCGAAACTTATATATATTCAAGGTAAAAGTCGAGTTATGTTTGAGCTTTGTTAAAATTTTTAGCAAAATCGGTTTACGGGAAACCGAGATCTAAGATTCTCAGATCAAAGTTGTGGGCACTTTATCATGCCGGCCAGTGTATCTTGTGTGGCGATTTCAAAGAATATGCTATGCTCACGGAATCTAGAATTATTTTAAAACAGAAAACATCCTAAGCCGGACCGAGAATCGAACTCGTCATCTCCGGATTGACTACGCCTTCACTCGAAAATCTAATCACTATGCATTGCCACCATTCTAAAAAAAATTTTTTTTCGATTTTGGAATTTTTTTTCCAAGGGAAAAAACAATGATTTTTCAATAACTCCGAAATGCAATGTCCGATTGGGCCAATTTTCAATAGCAAACAATGGGACCGCATTCCCCGTCGAGTGCTTGTTGCGAGCAAATCGGGTAATGCTAAGTTCCAAAAAGTGTGTCTACAAAATTTGTACACATACACACATACAGACATCACCTAGATTCGTCGAACTGAGTCGATCGGTATATAACACTATGGGTATCCGGGCCTTCTATCAAAAGTTGTTTTTTGGAGTAGTCCTGTAGCCTTTCGGTACAACTTTGTTGTACGAGAAAGGCAAAAACATTAAAAATAGTTGTCATGCAGCAACCATCAAAGACACCATTTTATATGATTGAATTATGTACTTTGGATTGAAGAGTTTTGAAATATTTCCATATTTAATTTACAGTTTACTACTGATTTGCTTTTTATTTGTTTCTTTTCATGTACCATCGAGCACAAGTTGCAGCACCTGTCGGGATTCAGCAACACATCGGATAACAGCAACAAAATTTAAAAAGAAATTTAGTTATTAATTAAATAACTCACAATAGTAGTTCCAGCTAGCCCTTAGTTCAAGCAAAATCATGTTGTTAGATTTAGTTATAAGACAATTTGTATCATTTGGATAATTATATATATCAATAACATTCACAAAACAGGCAATTTGGGCTTAATTTGTGTCGTGTTTTGTTGTTGTCAAGCGGTGCTCACTGCAAAAAAAAATCACAAAAATGAGAAATAAAACAATTTGCGCATCAATTCTTTGTTTTCGAATGGTATTGATTTGGGCACATGGTATAAATTCAAGGAGGTAATCCTAGTTGGTTTTAAATTCTTTTGTGCTCAAGTTATATTATATTGGAATCAGGACAGTACATAAGTACATGAATGTTGAACAGCTATCCTATTAATTCTTCGAAAACGATTTGACAAATACAGTTTTGGGCATGTTATAATCATTATAAATGGAATTTTACCAAAAATTTAATACATACTAAAATTCGTGTACTTATTGGGTCTGTTCAAATATTATGTAACGCGAAAAACGTTGTTTTCAAGAGACCCCCACCCCCTAGTAACAATCCGTAACAATTTTCAAAATTACCCCCACCCCTATGCGTAACACGTAACAAAATGCAGTTTTTTGAAAAAAATCTAAATTTTGTTAGAATTTGATACATGATACGATCAAATATTATGTATATTATGGGGATTCACTTAACGGCGTAGGTTTCTGAGTATCTGTTTATGGAAATGTTTCATAGTCGATTTGAAATATGTCCCTTATGATTGAGTGTGAAACATTTCTATAATCAGATACGCATATATTGTATGCTATTTTAAGGATATTCAAAATTTATCAAAAAATAATAAATATTTTTTTCTCTGTGTTACGCGTAACAATTCTTCGAAGGACCCCCACCCCCTACATTTTTGGTAACAAATCGTAACAAAAATTTAACAACCCCCTACCCCCTATTGCGTTACGTAATATTTGAACAGGCCCCTGTATAAAACAATTGAACATGCAACTTCTAAATTTGTTTGAATCTGAGAACATACATGTGAAACATCATATTCTGTTGAATTCCTTCACGGTACATTAAGAAAACTTTTGTAAAATGTCATTAGCATACATTTGTATTATTTAATGAGAACGTTTTTCAGAAACTAAATATCAATTCATGAAGTTAGACGAACTTATAACGATTAAATGTGTCTACAAATTTGTCAAACAGGACTGAATATGTAATCCGAGGCGTGAGAGGCAAAATGGCAAATGACATGTGACAATATGGAGAGATTCCATTCTCAAATTTAATATTTGAGGAACTAACTTATGGACGAAAACATAGGATTACTTAACCGTTATCGATTCACAAAAAAATGAGATACATAAGGATTCTAAATTATATAAAAAAAACAAGCCAAATGACATTTTACATCACTGGACACTTTCAACGATTATTAGAATCGGAAATATGCAAGTATTATCAATCATTTTACAGAGGATCCTCTTAATTGTTAGAAAGAATGTTAAAATAAACATGAATATCTGTTAAGTTATCCAAGGCCAGAATAACCAACACTAATGTCGCTGTGTAGGATGTATAGAATAAAAGTAAGTGGAAATCTAATTGCAGCAAAAACGTCTCAAACACTTCAAGAAGAATACAGCATAATTAATAGTGTATTGTAGCTAAACATGTCTATATAGTGTATCTGTCGCAATTATAAATGTTTGCAATATGATATGGATTCAAACATTTACACCCAGGTTTTTTTTTACACGGTTTGGTTTTAGTCGTTTAAGACCTTTAGCGACAACGAAACAATGAGTTAACCCCACGAAAAAATTCACAAAAAATCAAAGAAAATTCAGAGGGTATTTAAAAAGCTGTGAAAGTTCAGGTTTACCAAGAAATAAATGAATTCCAACCGTGTAAAAAAAAACCTGGGTGTATATTTGATAATAAAAAGTGTATTTTTGGTGGTGTTACATTTTTTTTGTGATGAAGAGAATATTGAAAGAAACATTCACCAAATATTTGGAGCAATCTATCCTACAAACGCTTTGGCATCTTACGAACTGGTTTCTATAAATGGTTGACAATGTTCAAGGTTTAATCGGGTAAAGGATGTATTTTGTACCACCCGTACCAATTCCAAAGGGATTTGCACTCATTGGTCCGAAATATGAACCTAGGAACTGGTGGTCCAAAATAAACCCCTACATACAGACTGTTATGATCAGAGCAGTGAAATGCTTGTCTCATGCGGTACATTGACAGTCTACCTTTCATCAGTTATATAACTTTTGAATCCACTTTCTGAACGGCAAATGGTTCGTCTGTAGCTTGTGATAATTAATGGCAATAAAGATTTGCTGGCAATTGAGGATGTTTTGTTTTCGTTTGTAAAAAGGTGAGCCTGTAGTCCGCAGTGAGATTGATTTACCTTGGTTTGGTCCCCAGACCTTAGCCTCCAAAGTTTTGTATGACGCTTCCAGGAATATTGAAGAAAATTATAAAATCCGTCATTATGGGATAAATTCGAGAAAGCACTGTTGAATTCTCATTACTAAGATCTCAAACGATACGTAAAGACCTTCTGTAGCCCGCAGTAAGATTCATTTACCTTAGTTTGGTCCCCAAACCTTAGCCTCCAAGGTTTTGTATGACGCTTCCAGGAATATTGAAGAAAATGATAAAATCCGTCATTTTGGGATAAATTCGAGAAAGCACTGTTGAATTCTCATTCCTAAGGTCTCAAACGATACGTAAGGACCTCCTGTAGCCCGCAGTGAGATTGATTTACCTTGGTTTGGTCCCCAAACCTTAGCCTCCAAGGTTTTGTATGACGCTTTCAGGAATATTGAAGAAAATTATAAAATCCGTCATTTTGGAATAAATTCGAGAAAGCACTGTTGAATTCTCATTCCCAAGGTCTCAAACGATACGTAAGGGCCTCCTGTAGCTCGCAGTGAGATTGATTAACCTTGGTTTGGTCCCCAAACCTTAGCCTCCAAGGTTTTGTATGACGCTTTCAGGAATATTGAAGAAAATTATAAAATCCGTCATTTTGGAATAAATTCGAGAAAGCACTGTTGAATTTTCATTCCTAAGGTCTTAAACGATACGTAAGGACCTCCTGTAGCCCGCAGTGAGATTGATTAACCTTGGTTTGGTCCCCAAACCTTAGCCTCCAAGGTTTTGTATGACGCTTTCAGGAATATTGAAGAAAATTATAAAATCCGTCATTTTGGGATAAATTCAAGAAAGCACTGTTGAATTCTCATTCCCAAGGTCTCAAACGATACGTAAGGACCTCCTGTAGCCCGCAGTGAGATTGATTTACCTTGGTTTGGTCCCCAAACCTTAGCCTCCAAGGTTTTGTATGACGCTTTCAGGAATATTGAAGAAAATTATAAAATCCGTCATTTTGGAATAAATTCGAGAAAGCACTGTTGAATTCTCATTCCCAAGGTCTCAAACGATACGTAAGGACCTCCTGTAGCTCGCAGTGAGATTGATTAACCTTGGTTTGGTCCCCAAACCTTAGCCTCCAAGGTTTTGTATGACGCTTTCAGGAATATTGAAGAAAATTACAAAATCCGATATTTTATGATAAATTCAAGAAAGCACTGTTGAATTCTCATTCCTAAGGTCTCAAACGATACCTAAGGACCTCCTGTAGCCCGCAGTGAGATTGATTTACCTTGGTTTGGTCCCCAAACCTTAGCCTCCAAGGTTTTGTATGACGCTTCCAGAAATATTGAAGAAAATGATAAAATCCGTCATTTTATGATAAATTCAAGAAAGCACTGTTGAATTCTCATTCCCAAGGTCTCAAACGATACGTAAGGACCTCCTGTAGCCCGCAGTGAGATTGATTTACCTTGGTTTGGTCCCCAAACCTTAGCCTCCAAGGTTTTGTATGACGCTTTCAGGAATATTGAAGAAAATTATAAAATCCGTCATTTTGGAATAAATTCGAGAAAGCACTGTTGAATTCTCATTCCCAAGGTCTCAAACGATACGTAAGGACCTCCTGTAGCTCGCAGTGAGATTGATTAACCTTGGTTTGGTCCCCAAACCTTAGCCTCCAAGGTTTTGTATGACGCTTTCAGGAATATTGAAGAAAATTATAAAATCCGTCATTTTGGAATAAATTCGAGAAAGCACTGTTGAATTTTCATTCCTAAGGTCTTAAACGATACGTAAGGACCTCCTGTAGCCCGCAGTGAGATTGATTAACCTTGGTTTGGTCCCCAAACCTTAGCCTCCAAGGTTTTGTATGACGCTTTCAGGAATATTGAAGAAAATTACAAAATCCGATATTTTATGATAAATTCAAGAAAGCACTGTTGAATTCTCATTCCTAAGGTCTCAAACGATACGTAAGGATCTCCTGAAGCCCGCAGTGAGATTGATTTACCTTGGTTTGGTCCCCAAACCTTAGCCTCCAAGGTTTTGTATGACGCTTCCAGGAATATTGAAGAAAATGATAAAATCCGTCATTTTATGATAAATTCAAGAGAGCACTGTTGAATTCTCATTCCCAAGGTCTCAAACGATACGTAAGGACCTTCTGTAGCCCGCAGTGAGATTGATTTACCTTAGTTTGATCTTCAAACCTTAGCCTCCAAGGTTTTGTATGACGCTTCCAGGAATATTGAAGAAAATTATAAAATCCGTCATTTTGGGATAAATTCGAGAAAGCACTGTTGAATTCTCACTCCTAAGGTCTCAAACGATACGTAAGGACCTTTTGTAGCCCGCAGTGAGATTGATTTACCTTGGTTTGGTCCCCAAACCTTAGCCTCCAAGGTTTTGTATGACGCTTCCAGGAATATTGAAGAAAATTATAAAATCCGTCATTTTGGAATAAATTCGAGAAAGCACTGTTGAATTTTCATTCCTAAGGTCTTAAACGATACGTAAGGACCTCCTGTAGCCCGCAGTGAGATTGATTAACCTTGGTTTGGTCCCCAAACCTTAGCCTCCAAGGTTTTGTATGACGCTTTCAGGAATATTGAAGAAAATTATAAAATCCGTCATTTTGGGATAAATTCGAGAAAGCACTGTTGAATTCTCATTCCTAAGGTCTCAAACGATACGTAAGGACCTTTTGTAGCCCGCAGTGAGATTGATTTACCTTGGTTTGGTCCCCAAACCTTAGCCTCCAAGGTTTTGTATGACGCTTCCAGGAATATTGAAGAAAATGATAAAATCCGTCATTTTATGATAAATTCAAGAAAGCACTGTTGAATTCTCATTACTAAGGTCTCAAACGATACGTAAGGACCTTCTGTAGCCCGCAGTGAGATTGATTTACCTTAGTTTGATCCTCAAACCTTAGCCTCCAAGGTTTTGTATGACGCTTCCAGGAATATTGAAGAAAATTGAAAAAAAAAACCCGTCGTTTTATGATATATTCGAGAAAGCACTGTTGAATTCTCATTCCCAAGGTCTCAAACGATACGTAAGGACCTCCTGTAGCCCGCAGTGAGATTGATTTACCTTGGTTTGGTCCCCAAACCTTAGCCTCCAAGGTTTTGTATGACGCTTTCAGGAATATTGAAGAAAATTATAAAATCCGTCATTTTGGAATAAATTCGAGAAAGCACTGTTGAATTCTCATTCCCAAGGTCTCAAACGATACGTAAGGACCTCCTGTAGCCCGCAGTGAGATTGATTAACCTTGGTTTGGTCCCCAAACCTTAGCCTCAAGGTTTTGTATGACGCTTTCAGGAATATTGAAGAAAATTATAAAATCCGTCATTTTGGAATAAATTCGAGAAAGCACTGTTGAATTTTCATTCCTAAGGTCTTAAACGATACGTAAGGACCTCCTGTAGCCCGCAGTGAGATTGATTTACCTTGGTTTGGTCCCCAAACCTTAGCCTCCAAGGTTTTGTATGACGCTTTCAGGAATATTGAAGAAAATTATAAAATCCGTCATTTTGGGATAAATTCAAGAAAGCACTGTTGAATTCTAATTACTAAGGTCTCAAACGATACCTAAGGACCTCCTGTAGCCCGCAGTGAGATTGATTTACCTTGGTTTGGTCCCCAAACCTTAGCCTCCAAGGTTTTGTATGACGCTTTCAGGAATATTGAAGAAAATTATAAAATCCGTCATTTTGGGATAAATTTAAGAAAGCACTGTTGAATTCTCATTCCCAAGGTCTCAAACGATACGTAAGGACCTCCTGTAGCCCGCAGTGAGATTGATTTACCTTGGTTTGGTCCCCAAACCTTAGCCTCCAAGGTTTTGTATGACGCTTTCAGGAATATTGAAGAAAATTATAAAATCCGTCATTTTGGAATAAATTCGAGAAAGCACTGTTGAATTCTCATTCCCAAGGTCTCAAACGATACGTAAAGACCTCCTGTAGCTCGCAGTGAGATTGATTAACCTTGGTTTGGTCCCCAAACCTTAGCCTCCAAGGTTTTGTATGACGCTTTCAGGAATATTGAAGAAAATTATAAAATCCGTCATTTTGGAATAAATTCGAGAAAGCACTGTTGAATTTTCATTCCTAAGGTCTTAAACGATACGTAAGGACCTCCTGTAGCCCGCAGTGAGATTGATTTACCTTGGTTTGGTCCCCAAACCTTAGCCTCCAAGGTTTTGTATGACGCTTTCAGGAATATTGAAGAAAATTATAAAATCCGTCATTTTGGGATAAATTCAAGAAAGCACTGTTGAATTCTAATTACTAAGGTCTCAAACGATACCTAAGGACCTCCTGTAGCTCGCAGTGAGATTGATTTACCTTGGTTTGGTCCCCAAACCTTAGCCTCCAAGGTTTTGTATGACGCTTTCAGGAATATTGAAGAAACTGATAAAATCCGTCATTTTATGATAAATTCAAGAAAGCACTGTTGAATTCTCATTCCCAAGGTCTCAAACGATACGTAAGGACCTCCTGTAGCCCGCAGTGAGATTGATTTACCTTGGTTTGGTCCCCAAACCTTAGCCTCCAAGGTTTTGTATGACGCTTCCAGGAATATTGAAGAAACTGATAAAATCCGTCATTTTGGAATAAATTCGAGAAGGCACTGTTAAATTATCATTCCTAAGGTCTCAAACGATACGTAAGAACCTCCTGTAGCCCGCAGTGAGATTGATTTACCTTGGTTTGGTCCCTAAACCTTAGCCTCCAAGGTTTTGTATGACGCTTCCAGGAATATTGAAGAAAATGATAAAATCCGTCATTTTATGATAAATTCAAGAAAGCACTGTTGAATTCTAATTACTAAGGTCTCAAACGATACCTAAGGACCTCCTGTAGCCCGCAGTGAGATTGATTTACCTTGGTTTGGTCCCCAAACCTTAGCCTCCAAGGTTTTGTATGACGCTTTCAGGAATATTAAAGAAAATTATAAAATCCGTCATTTTGGAATAAATTCGAGAAAGCACTGTTGAATTCTCATTACTAAGGTCTCAAACGATACGTAAGGACCTCCTGTAGCCCGCAGTGAGATTGATTTACCTTGGTTTGGTCCCCAAACCTTAGCCTCCAAAGTTTTGTATGACGCTTCCAGGAATATTGAAGAAACTGATAAAATCCGTCATTTTATGATAAATTCAAGAAAGCACTGTTGAATTCTAATTACTAAGGTCTCAAACGATACCTAAGGACCTCCTGTAGCTCGCAGTGAGATTGATTTACCTTGGTTTGGTCCCCAAACCTTAGCCTCCAAGGTTTTGTATGACGCTTTCAGGAATATTGAAGAAAATTATAAAATCCGTCATTTTGGAATAAATTCGAGAAAGCACTGTTGAATTTTCATTCCTAAGGTCTTAAACGATACGTAAGGACCTCCTGTAGCCCGCAGTGAGATTGATTAACCTTGGTTTGGTCCCCAAACCTTAGCCTCCAAGGTTTTGTATGACGCTTTCAGGAATATTGAAGAAAGTTATAAAATCCGTCATTTTGGAATAAATTCGAGAAAGCACTGTTGAATTTTCATTCCTAAGGTCTTAAACGATACGTAAGGACCTCCTGTAGCCCGCAGTGAGATTGATTAACCTTGGTTTGGTCCCCAAACCTTAGCCTCCAAGGTTTTGTATGACGCTTTCAGGAATATTGAAGAAAATTATTTAATCCGTCATTTTGGGATAAATTCGAGAAAGCACTGTTGAATTCTCATTCCTAAGGTCTCAAACGATACGTAAGGACCTTTTGTAGCCCGCAGTGATATTGATTTACCTTGGTTTGGTCCCCAAACCTTAGCCTCCAAGGTTTTGTATGACGCTTTCAGGAATATTGAAGAAAATTATTTAATCCGTCATTTTGGGATAAATTCGAGAAAGCACTGTTGAATTCTCATTCCTAAGGTCTCAAACGATACGTAAGGACCTCCTGTAGCCCGCAGTGAGATTGATTTACCTTAGTTTGATCTTCAAACCTTAGCCTCCAAGGTTTTGTATGACGCTTCCAGGAATATTGAAGAAAATTATAAAATCCGTCATTTTGGAATAAATTCGAGAAAGCACTGTTGAATTTTCATTCCTAAGGTCTCAAACGATACGTAAGGACCTCCTGTAGCCCGCAGTGAGATTGATTAACCTTGGTTTGGTCCCCAAACCTTAGCCTCCAAGGTTTTGTATGACGCTTTCAGGAATATTGAAGAAACTGATAAAATCCGTCATTTTGGAATAAATTCGAGAAAGCACTGTTGAATTCTCATTCCCAAGGTCTCAAACGATACGTAAGGACCTCCTGTAGCCCGCAGTGAGATTGATTAACCTTGGTTTGGTCCCCAAACCTTAGCCTCCAAGGTTTTGTATGACGCTTTCAGGAATATTGAAGAAAATTATAAAATCCGTCATTTTGGAATAAATTCGAGAAAGCACTGTTGAATTTTCATTCCTAAGGTCTTAAACGATACGTAAGGACCTCCTGTAGCCCGCAGTGTGATTGATTTACCTTGGTTTGGTCCCCAAACCTTAGCCTCCAAGGTTTTGTATGACGCTTTCAGGAATATTGAAGAAAATTATAAAATCCGTCATTTTGGAATAAATTCGAGAAAGCACTGTTGAATTCTCATTCCCAAGGTCTCAAACGATACGTAAGGACCTCCTGTAGCCCGCAGTGAGATTGATTAACCTTGGTTTGGTCCCCAAACCTTAGCCTCCAAGGTTTTGTATGACGCTTTCAGGAATATTGAAGAAAATTATTTAATCCGTCATTTTGGGATAAATTCGAGAAAGCACTGTTGAATTCTCACTCCTAAGGTCTCAAACGATACGTAAGGACCTTTTGTAGCCCGCAGTGAGATTGATTTACCTTGGTTTGGTCCCCAAACCTTAGCCTCCAAGGTTTTGTATGACGCTTTCAGGAATATTGAAGAAAATTATAAAATCCGTCATTTTGGAATAAATTCGAGAAAGCACTGTTGAATTCTCATTCCCAAGGTCTCAAACGATACGTAAGGACCTCCTGTAGCCCGCAGTGAGATTGATTTACCTTGGTTTGGTCCCCAAACCTTAGCCTCCAAGGTTTTGTATGACGCTTTCAGGAATATTAAAGAAAATTATAAAATCCGTCATTTTGGAATAAATTCGAGAAAGCACTGTTGAATTCTCATTCCTAAGGTCTCAAACGATACGTAAGGACCTCCTGTAGCCCGCAGTGAGATTGATTTACCTTGGTTTGGTCCCCAAACCTTAGCCTCCAAGGTTTTGTATGACGCTTTCAGGAATATTGAAGAAAATTATAAAATCCGTCATTTTATGATAAATTCGAGAAAGCACTGTTGAATTCTCATTACTAAGGTCTCAAACGATACGTAAGGACCTCCTGTAGCCCGCAGTGAGATTGATTAACCTTGGTTTGGTCCCCAAACCTTAGCCTCCAAGGTTTTGTATGACGCTTCCAGGAATATTGAAGAAAATGATAAAATCCGTCATTTTATGATAAATTCAAGAAAGCACTGTTGAATTCTAATTACTAAGGTCTCAAACGATACCTAAGGACCTCCTGTAGCCCACAGGGAGATTGATTTACCTTGGTTTGGTCCCTAAACCTTAGCCTCCAAGGTTTTGTATGACGCTTCCAGGAATATTGAAGAAAATTAAAAAATCCGTCGTTTTGGGATAAATTCGAGAAAGCACTGTTGAATTCTCATTACTAAGGTCTAAAACGATACGTAAGGACCTCCTGTAGCCCGCAGTGAGATTGATTTCCCTTGGTTTGGTCCCCAAACCTTAGCCTCCAAGGTTTTGTATGACGCTTCCAGGAATATTGAAGAAAATTATTTAATCCGTCATTTTGGGATAAATTCGAGAAAGCGCTGTTGAATTCTTACTCCTAAGGGGTCAAACGATACCTAAGGACCTTTTGTAGCCCGCAGTGAGATTGATTTACCTTGGTTTGGTCCCCAAACCTTAGCCTCCAAGGTTTTGTATGACGCTTCCAGGAATATTGAAGAAAATTATTTAATCCGTCATTTTGGGATAAATTCGAGAAAGCACTGTTGAATTCTCATTCCTAAGGTCTCAAACGATACGTGAGGACCTCCTGTAGCCCTCTGTGAGATTCGTTTATTTCAGATTGATGCATGCACCTCAGCCTCCAAAATTTAGTAGTTAGCCTCCAAACTTGCATGCAAGTTGATTCAGTAAAATTTTATTTCGTATATTTAACGCTTTCCAAGAGGTATATTTAAAGTTTTTATATGCTACCCGATTGGAAATAATTAAATAATTTATTTCCAATTGTTAGTTTTTCATTAAAAGGCCCTAAAACCTTAGCCTCCAACAATTTGTAGTTAGCCTCCAAGGAACCTTACAACAGCACATTATTTTTGGAGGCTAAATGGAGGCTAACTACAAATCGCTCATAGTAATTACTCCTTCTTTGAAAATTGCTCACTCCTTCTAATGCTCATTCTTCAACTCTGATTGATGATTAATTATTCTGCTTGAAATTAAATTCATTTCACAAATTCTTTTGGAATATACCAAACATTTTGTCCTTTTCGAACTTTTATGCCTTTCGACCTTTTGTCTTTTCTTGGCATTTTGTCATTTTCGACCTTTTGTCCTTTCGACCTTCTGCCTTTCGACGTTTTGTCTTTCGACCTTTTGTTCGACTTTTTTGTTCTTCGACCTTTCATCTTCGACCTTTTGTCATAGATTCGGCAAGTTCATCTATGGTTCATGGTATGTTGAGCTATGAAATGTGACAATGTAATGAAATTTGATTGTTTTCGGTAGCAACATGATTTTCATTTCATGTGAAGTAAATCTCGAACCATTTTGATACAGGCTAAATATCTAAATGCTTCAGCCCCATACGCAGGAGGTAGTTCAATCCCAGGTCCGTTCCATTCTCCTACTTGAGATCTTTCTTTATATTTCTCATGTTCGCTAGCAATCGCTAGAACTGAAAATGCTCTTCCATACCGTTTCATTTCTATCATACCTTTGAATTGACTATTCTAGCAGAAATTACTAGAAAAAGCTCGTTTCCTGCTTTTCCAGTTAGAAATTTTTCAATGAATCGCCTGCATTGAGCGTGCTTACAGGACACTATGAGTTAACTTTCTGAAATCAGTATGGCGAAAGATCTAGGTTGATTCTCAAAATTGCTACCATCAACAAAATATTTGGTAGGCATGGTAGGGACACCTTCTCACATAATCGGTACCAAATAGTTTTTCGAAAGTTTTATTTTGAGAAAACCGCGTTAGATGACTTTCGCCATAAATTTCTGCGGTAAACTCTTGTGGCTATTTGCATATACTTTAGCGCCTGGATGTGACAGCGGAGGGGTGAAAATCAGCCGCTAATAATTCATTCATTGTTTCTTCGATCTACCATTGGCAGCCTGTTTACTAAACAAAATTTCTGCCCTCGAACCGACCCAAAAATTTCATAAGTTTCGTATGAACTCGTGGAAAGTGCAGAAGTATATTCGCACAGAACAGATCTGTCTTGCTAAGAACAAATCGTGCTGATTAAATGGTTGTTCGAATGATTGAACATTTTATTTCTATCTAGGGCTCAGGGATTGGTGAAGCTGGCTTACCTGAGGAGGACTGACGCATTACGCCATGAAAATCCTTTCCAAGCGTAAACTACTTCGTAAAGCTGGACTCATGACGAGGACCAAACGGGAACATCTCCATGGACGAGGTACCGCGAATCGAGTACTGAAGAAGGTAGGAAACGGCAAATAAGAAAGACAAATTTGATTCGAAACATGGATAATATTTAGTCAATCATAAACATTGATTTCAATTTGTTTCTCTTTCACCTCATAGCTGGACCACCCAACGTGGTAAAACTAGTCGAGGTGCTGGACGATCCACTAGAGGATTCCCTGTATCTCGTTTTCGAGCTGGTGCAGCATGAGAAATTTTAGCATACCGACTGACTGTCCGCTTAGTGACGAACGTGCCTGGAATGTTTTTCGGGATGTTATCTTGGGCGTCGAATATCGTAGTGTTTGTTTTCTTGTTTTTTTAGCACTAGTAGGAAAATAGAAGATCAGAAATAATACTAGAAAAATATGCGAAACGTATCCACAAGCATGCTTTTGAAACAATAGCTCCTTAGAGTGAAAGCAGTAGTGATTTAGTTTCATTCCAAATTTTCGATCTCTTCTCTAGTTTAAATCTTAAGCAAAATAGAACAAACTCGCTGTTTTCCCAACAGTGTTTTATTCATGTTCGCCAAGAAAGGCGCCGTAATTGCAAAGTGGATTGATCAGTAGATAAAATGACGCATACAATGACGCAAAAATATTTGAATCTCGTGATTTATTCGTGTTTCAAATCTGCAGAACCGTTATACATATTCGATGATACTTTTCTTAAAATCTCTTTCATAACAATCGCAATTCCACACTATCTGCAACAATAATAATGTTCATTTGGCTCACATTTCGACAGTTATCAATGCTCGATTGGATTAAAATGGCCGCTTTTGCATATCTCTCATTATAGGAACCTTATAGTATTCAACAAGTCCGATATACACTGAAACGAAATCGAGTGAGCGAAATTCGCGATTGACTTATTGCTCAATTATTTCCTTTTAGTCCATTACCAGCGGATCATTCACGGAGATTCAGCAAATCTGCTGATGTCGACTCGGCAGTGTGAAAGTAGCGACCTGGGTGTTTGTAACGAGTTCTTGGTGAAGACGCGCAATGAACAATGGCTCAACGGCTGGCACGCCAGCTTTCCGCACCCGAAATACTACCTGGGCAGCATGTCTACAATGGCAGGCAGCCGACATTTGGGCGCTCGGTGCTACCCTCTATCTAGTCCATGGCAATGTTCCTTTTATAGCTTCGGTTCCTGTGTGTATGAGAAGATTAAAATGATCCCTGCAGTTCCCTCCTACGAGCACGATAACTCCAGAGCTACGAGATCTGATTGAAACCATGCTGGATAAAGACCCACAGTTGCGAATCACGCTACCACAGATCAAAGATCACTGTTGGTAACCAAACGGTTTGGTAAATTGGGAGGAAGAAATCGTCGCCTCGTTCAGATCAATGATGAAGACATGACAACGCTTGTGAAGAGCATCCCAAAGCTAGATACGCTAATAGATAAAAACTATGCTCAAAAAGCACTGTTCCAAATCCATTCTCAAGAGGCATTTCAGGCCGTACGCCTTATTGGGAGGTTCCGAATAGAGGGTTCAGCCGTCGGGAGATCTAACTCCGCTCCTGGAGACTACCACACATCAGAAAGGTAAGAATAAGACAATCAGTATATTAGATTGAACATTGAACAATAACTGTATTCCAGGCAACCCTCCAACGAATCACTTTTGCCCTCGGTAACGGAAGGCGTTTCCAGCCCAGGAGAAAGTCCTGAACAGTTCACCACAAAGTACCAGCATAGTGTCAACTCCGTCGCAGGATTCTTCCAATCGCAACGGCGACAGAGCCGATATCGTCGAAGCGCCGGAGAGCAAGACCACATGGTAAATGATGACGTTATAACTAGAGGTGCTTTGAGTGCGTAACATACGCTAGCTTGGCTTTATATTCTTATCCTTTCGAAAAGAATGATACCAAATCGAACTTTCTTTTTTCTCTCTGTTTCTTCCCTCTGTTTTTCTTTTTCCTACTCTAGAATTTGCCAAATCGTATACTTAGAAGTTCTGCTCTAATTCGATGCTAGTGATTCCTGATTTTAGATTAGTGTCCAAAGATTTTAACACTCTCAAACGAAAGTACTGGTGAGACAAGCTACGTGTAACTTAGCTATGCTCATTCATCACATTGTTTTTCAAAAATTCTTATTAACATTAAATAGATCCGTCTCTGCAATTACAGCAAGTAGCCCAAGAAGTGTCGTTCAACGTTGTACTTTTATATTTGTTAGATTTTATCTTATTGTGCATACGGAATTTTGACGGTTTTTGCATTTAGCAGTGGACAAAAGAAATGAATAAAAACATTTATGAATAGCTTTGAATATTTCTAATGTTGTCGATACTAAAAGGAAGGATTAGAAGCAGTGTATATATTTACAATATTTGACCTTTTTATCACGTAGTTCAACTATTAAAGATGTTTTTAAAGTCAACTAATATTTGAATACATGCATAATTCTTGACAAAAATGTTTAACTACTTAAGAGTTGGATATTACTTAAAGCTCAGCAGCAATGAGCTCTAAGTCATAGATTCAGAAATTTCACGCTTTAAACATTAATATTTAATATTGACTTTGGAATGAAAATTTTAACAACAGTAAACAATCCATATTGTGAATATCAAACTGCCAGGACTGTTTGAAGTTTTATCAGAACTGTATTGCCTATATTTTACATAATTCTAACACTGGCAAGTTGTGATATAGTGTCTTGTTGGCTAATCTTTCCTTTGATTCTTATGAACCTAATAAATTGAGCTAGCAACTATATTCAATGTAAAAAAAGACAATTATCCGATTTTAGCCAATTGAGAAAGAACTGTTAAATAGAAACAGGAAGAAACGCTAGAGGATAAAGCCCATGATGATAGATTTCCAACACTTAAGCTTTAATATGAATACATAGTGCTATAGTATCGTAGCGAACTGACAAACGAGAACCGTTGAGTTTCGTCACCATTAGTGGCAATCATACATCAGGACCATTCAGTTGTTTAACACGTTCCTATAAGGCAACATACGTACACGTACACTAAAGCCTTCTGTCTCTAATCAATGTATTTACATTTCTACACTACACGCATATTTATAAAATGTCTACATGGATCTACTAAAAACACTATCATAACATTAGATGGATCATTTGTCGGTACAACTATACAAATATACACATTTGATTATCTAGTGAAAAAAAACTTGAAGAGCAATCCCATTCCCGGCATCGAATTCTATCACATTTTTAAAAAGTAGTGATGTTCTATCAGAGATGTCCTACACAGTTGGCTCTTTTATTTTTCCCAATTTCCTTTTATTTTTCCCAATAAAACTCATTCAGTGATTGCAACCAGTAGATGTTTATTTGAGTTTTCTAAATGTTACTTCTGTCAAAATAATACACGCCGGAGCTAAGCGAGCGCGCGCGCAGCAATTTGTATTTACTCGTGTGCACGCCCCCGTGTTGTGAGATTTGTAGCATGCCTTTAATCCTTCTTCTGAGAATGAGAGGAGTAGATACGAAAATTACGTGATATCTCTCATTGAAATTGATAAACTGCAGTACTGCTCATGAGTCGAGTATTATGACCGTAGAATTCGAGTTGCTATTCTGTGATTGATAGAATCGTGAAATTGTACAGAGAACCTAATGAATGGGGCAGTTAGCTATTCTCTCGATGTACATATTTCTGAAGCTCAGTCAATAGCGCACGTCATTACGGTCACATGAATCTCCTGCATCTCAAATGTCTTGGGAAAGGGTAATGTAAAAAGGATATTTCAAATCGCGCCAACCAAACCACTATTAATTACTGACCGCACAGCAGAGCAAAATATTTCGGATAATAATGACGTTCTTGTACTGTTAAAACAATAAAACGCGCTATAACTAATTTACTTTCCGACCGACTAAGAGAACAAATTATTTTGAAGATGGCGCACGTTCTGTATGCTGTTCAGAGCACAATAAAATTCGCTTTCTGTTATACGAAACATGATCGATTGTACTAATAATTTGCCACAGCAGCGCACAAAGTAGAGCAACACCAGAAGAAAATGTTTCGTGTCCTAAACGAACACGACTGATCGTGCATTGATTAATTTGCTCATTAAACGCACAAAACAGAACAAACCCAATCGGATGTCAAACATGTTCCGGTCCAGTTTTGAGAAAAGTACAGTAAAATGAATTTTGACAAGAACAAACTGAGACAGTATTAAAAATAAAATGTAAACGACATTTTGACATTTTTTCTTCATCGATAAACTGTTTGTTTGCTCCTGCGTGAGAGTCTCGTGCCATAGTATTGAACTTAATTTCTAAATTTAAAAACATTAAAAATTAAGAAAAAATAAAAGTATATGTTGTGATTTTTTACATAAACATTAATTGTGGGAAGAAATAGCCGTAATCCGTAATTTTTCTTTAACTGCATGGCAGATGATGGTAGAAGGAAATGTTCAACCATTCCCGTCCGCGTCTTGAACGGAACAAGATGGATCGCATATGAATTTGCTCACCACGCGCACAAAACACAACATCCTCGGATCTCGATAATCATGTTTCGCGTCCTAAACGAAACACAATTAATCGCGCGTTGAATAATTTGCTCACTAACCGCACAAAAAAGAACAAAATCATCCGGATCACGAACATGTTTCGTGTCCCAAACGAAATACAATTGATCGCGCACTCGATTTCATAAATCGTAAAACTGACAGACAAAACTAGAACTCCTGAAAAGTCGTTTGTGCCGAAAATCTCATGGAAGCAAAACTCCTGTTAGCTGACTAGTCTTAGAACAATGTACCATCGTCCGCAATTGCCTTCAATTATGCACTGTGTGCAAGCAAATGCACAAAAACAAATTTACAATTATTGTATAAAATATTGGCATATACAATCTGACAAGGTTGTAATACAATGAATGTAATATTTTTATACAGTTTATATATTAAAATAATATAAAGGTGTAAGATTTCAATACAATGAGTGTATTGAAATCTTCAGAAATTGAATATGCTAAATTGTATACAGTTCCTGTAAGGTCCTTATGCAGAACTGTACTGAAATCTGCCATCCGCTGGTTAGGACATTAATTTTACAAGGGCGTTCTCCCACGATTGATGTATCATCCAAATGTGGAAAATCTTAATTTGTCATATCCTCCTATCTATAAAATTGAAGATTTTACCCAATCTACATAATTTGTTCCGTATTTCTTAATCGCGGTGATTATGCGATATGGAAATACCGAAAAGGCGTTTTGTCTTTCTGGAGGATGAATATCCTTGAAAAAGGCTTTTTGTTTCGGCTCAGTCCAAATAATAAGCAAGCGATCTTACGATGTATTTCGCGTGAACCACGTGCTGAGCAACCTCCACAGCTCGCAGAGAGAGGATTCGTCTATCCCCCTGACATGGCATGTGGTCCCTGCTGTTATCACCCTTTGTTTTTGGGAATGAACAGTATGGGTTCATGATATTGAAACAGAAACTGTAATCCTACATTATATTATAAAAAAGAAATTATTTTTCCATATACAGTATACCCCCGCTAATCCGACAAATGTATGGTTCAACTGTTAATCTGACAGTCAAAGGCATACAATTGAACCAAAACAAACTCATAGCACAAAATTGAAAACTGACATAATGTGTTTTAAAAGGGTGTTGACACTGGAATTATCGACGATGAGCGGGGAATACTGTATCGACAAATGATCCATGAACTTCAACTAACAGAAAAATACAAGTAAAACTTCACTCTTTAGTCACTTCTTATAGTCTGGCGGATAACAGCAGTGTACTGCCGATTCTGAAATCCAATGAAAATTACATATTCTTCACATCGTATCAAATTAATATACGCTAAGTAACAAATATTAATATTCTGTTAGCATTTTTAGATAAACAAACCCAAGGACAGGACAATTAGCAGCAAAGGCCGTGTTTATTTGCTGCAAAGTCAAATGGTTTTGATTCCATCAAACTATAGTGAAGTAACTAAATGCAGTTTACATAACGCCGAAATATATCATTCCAGCCCATATATACAGACTCAAAATACAACGAGGAAAGAGTAGAAAATGTTTACCATTATGTAGAAAAAATCATCCAAAACTAATAAATCAATTTTGGAATGTTTGTATTTCTGTTATACAGTGTATATAAACACCATTAAGAAAACACTTAGAAGCTTTAATTAGTCAGCATGATTATACCCCTTCAATCAGAGTTTCGGTAGGTATGAGGATAAAAAAATTAAGGGAAACAAATTAGCCAATCATTCAGTCAAAAATATCAAGCATATCAACCAGAATGTTACATCTGAATATCTTTACAGAGATTTAGGAGAAAAAATCGGGTTAAAATCGAACAATATGGTGCAAAAATAAAAATATTTATTTGAGTCCATAAGTACTAATTCCAAATATTTAGAACCAATTATTTCTCGTAAAGAGCTTATCCATGATCCATGGTCATGTAAATAAATTGCCCATACCTATATATTACGATTGTTATCTCTACTGAACACTTTTAAAATGTACAAATAATCTTTATGTTTTCTCTTCAAGTCGTAGACAATTTCTATGTTCAAAGTATAAGATGGAAAAAGGGTAGTAAAGAACAGACCGTTTTTTGATTTGAAGCATTTGAAGAGATTAATACATCTGAAGAAAGAACTGGATTCCAAATTGTTCATATTTACAAATCAAGAAGACGAGCCTGCAGTTTTCCATTTAAACTACACTCTGTTAAACTCGACGTAAATTTTGATTTCAATTCTAGTGTTTGACTTCAATTGAATGTTATGATTATTTTTCTTCCACATGAGAACATTTTGGCAAACCCAGCAAGTATGAAACATCACTATTTTTTAACTATGAATCTCATTCGCGATTAATCGGTAATTGCTGGAAATGTCGCAAAAAGTTGCTTGTAGAAGGCAGAGTAAAGAAGTCATGTTCCAACGCCGTTCAACAGATAAGAATGAGTTTACTCCATAAAATCAAAATAATCACCAACCATCATAGTCGCAATTAATGTTTCTGAAGCTTTGAAACCTCTGTTTTACTTCCATGCAATCAAATAAAGTAATATTTAGATTTTGCCCAAAACAACACAACAACATTGTTGGTACCATTTAAATTACATACGTACTACTATTTGATTATTTTTGGTAAAATAATGTTTGCCGTAGGTGCCCCCACAATGTTCCATCAGATTGTTCTCTCTACTGACCGATTTGTCTGAAATTTTGTCCATATCATCAGAGCATCAATAAGTGGGCGGTCCATATTTTTTCCATTCTAATTTGAGCCACCCTAATGTAAGGTGGATTACTGCTTGTATTACAGCTATAATACTTATCTTCTCTAGATTCAAAACAGTGAATTCAATGAACTTTTATCAAATAGATAGCTGTAAATCGTATTTGACCTTCAAATTTGAAACGGTACTACCGTACTTGTACTCAGAGGTTCCCAAAGGGTCGGACTCAGCGGGTCGTGGGCGTTCAGGTGGGTCACGAAAGACAAATTTAATTCATGACTTTGTTATCCTTTGTCTCACAAATTTATTCCATATTTTGAATTAGGATCTAACTAATGATGGATGATTAAGAACAACAAACCTGACGAGGTCAACGGCTTTTTTGGTTATATCGATAGCTAAGGAAGAAGTCCTCATACAATCCAAATGTAAGCCCCGAACCCAATCCAAACCAATCCTGATCCAATTCATCCGATCTATCTGAATCCAAATCTATTTAAAATCTAGATGAACTTTATTTATTATTTAAAATCACTTAATAAAGAAATTAAAAAAAATCAAATCCAATCCAAATCTGTTTCAAATCCAATCCAAATCTAATTCAAATCCAATCCTAATCAAATCGAAATCCAACTCAAATCGAATCTGAATAAATTTCAAATCCAATCCAAATCCAACCCAAATTCAGTTCAAATTCCATTCAAATCCAATCCAAAAAATTTACGAATTTTTGACAAATACAATGATGGGATAAAGCAATTTATTATAATTTGTCCAATCGAACGCGAACTCATTTTTATCTAATTTCACAAAATCAAAGCATTTGGTACCTGGTGGGTCGCAAGCAATATGGATTCTGCTAGTGGGTCGATATCCAAAAGTTTGGAACCTCTTACTATTCTATTCAGCCTATTCGTTGGAATACCCATAGAATGAAATCTAGTTTTCCGTGGGCCAAATTCGAGTTGCAAGGCTGGCAAGATCTGTAAAAGACTTAATATGCCCTTCTAAATGCGAATATTATTTTGAGAGGGTTTCAATCGCCATATGAGAAACATGAAGGGTTATCCTCGAAACAAACGTCAAAAACATAATGGAAATAAATTGAAATGTGATTCAACCAATGAGTTAATAGAAAAATAAATTTCGAATAATTGTTATTATGTTAAAGATTAATACTTTCTCGTGGACAATATTTTCTAATTACATTGATAGTTGTTTGAATGTGCTAGCAGCTAAGGCATGGTATAATTGCGAAACATGCAAAGCAACCATCGTAGCAGTATAGGTCCATTCCTTTTCAGTAATAAATAGCACAACGTTTTTCTAATGCAATTTTACTCAAATCAAATCTATTAATAAAGTTTTACCAATTTTATTTAATCGGGTTTCAGCGAGACCACAATTTATTCAGTAGTAAACGTATCCGAAAGCCGTCCATTAAGGTCATATTTCAATAAATGAAATAAAGAGGGACTAATTGCCTTTGTTGACAAATTCAGATTGAGTGGAGGCGCTTGGTACATCGTAGGCGAGTTTTGCTTTTTTTTTAATTTCTTTATTATAGTGATTTTTCAAAATTATAGAGTTCATCACTTAGGCGAGTTTTGCTTCTCCATAAAGAGAGACAGTAATCATTCGCTAACTGGGCCACTTTTTAAGTTGGCTGATAAGGGGCCATCATGCTTCTAGGGGGAGGGGGGTTTCGAGCAGCGTATCGAGTCATTCAAATTTGTTTGAGGTTTACAGAAAGTGTGACGAATAGGGGAGAGGGGATTGAAAATCGCCAATTTTTGCGTGACGCACTTTATGGATCTTCCCTAAGAAGATTCGCGGTGCATTGTTATGATCGATGTTTTACATGGCAGGAGAAAAATATATTATTTAGAATCCCCTGGCATCAAGCATTTGTTTTTGTTTTTTTTTTACGGACAACTGCTTTTAAGCTAATCTTTGGCCCAATTAACGAACGCCCAGTTAAAAATCAATGCAGTTAAAAAGCGCCCAAAGGATTAATGAAAAAGCAAAATCTGCCGCTATTTCATTTTTCATTTATTTAGTATACATCTAAACAGATAACACTGAATCAACACTGAGCACAATTAAACGGTCTGATGCCGCATCTATCCATCCTCGAATGCGCCCCACGCTCGCCAAGTCGTTTTGCACCTGGTGCCCACCTGCCTGCTCCCCATGCCGTCTGTACCTGTCGAATGGAAGCGAGCCATCTTTGCAGGGTTGCTGTCCGGCATTTGCAACATGCTCGCCTATCGATCCTTCCGGCTTGAGCTACCTTCTGGATACTGATTCACGTAGAGCTGGGCGAGCTCATGGTTCATTCTTTCGCCGTCACACACCGTATTCTTATACACCGCCAAAGATAATCCTAAGCACCCGTCTCTCGAATACTCCGAGTGCTTGCAAGTCCTCCTAGAGCATTGTCCATGTTTCATATCCGTAGAGGACTACCGGTCTTATCAGCGTCTTGTACAGGACGAATTGGATGCGATAACCCGCAGTTTCTTCTGGAGCCCGTAGTTGGCCCGATTTCCACAGATGATGCGCCTTCGTATTTCACGACTAACGTTGTTGTCAGCCGATGGATCCGGAGACGAATTCCTCGACCACCTTGAAGGTATCCCCGTCAATCGTAACACTGCTTCCCAGGCGGGCTCGGTCGCGCTCGGTTCCGCCCACTAGCATGTACTTTGTCTTCGATGCATTAATCACCAGTCCAACTTTTGTTGCTTCACGTTTCAGGCGGGTGTACAGTTCTGCCACCTTTGCAAAGGTTCGGCCGACAATGTCCCCGGCTGTTACACCTGGCTCTCCACATGACACCTTCTAGCGCAATGTTGAACAACAGGCACGAAAGTCCATCACCTTGTCTTAGTCCCCGGCGCGATTCGAACGAACTAGTGTTCGCCGAAATCTTCTCACAGTTTGCACACCATCCACCGTTGCTTTGATCAGTTCGGTAAGTTTCCGGAGCTGTTCGTCCATAATTTCCTAGCTCACGCGGTCTATACGTCGCCTTGACATCAATGAACAGAGCGTGGGTTGGGACCCGCATCTACGGCATTTTGAAGGATTTGCTGCAATAAAAGATCTGGTCCCTTGTCGAGGGCCGGCTTGATAACCTCCCACGAACTCATTCACCGATGATGACAAACGACGGAAGATGATCTGGGATATCACTTTGTAGGCGGATTAAGGATGGTGATCGCTCGAAAGTTCTCACACCCAGCTTGTCGCCTTCTTGTAGATGGAGCATATAACCCCTCTTCCACTCCTCCGGTAGCTGTTCAGTTTCCCAGATTCTGACCATCAGTTTGTGCGCGCGGCCAGTTGTTCAGGGCCATCTTGATAAGCTTCAGCTCCGATACCATCCTTACCAGCGCGCTTTATTGGTATTTAGCTGTTGAGGCATCCTTAACTTCCTCGAGGTGAGTGCTGGCTTCATCGTCCGCTGAACTGATGAAGTCATCTCCTCCGCTGCCTGACTCTACCGTTGTACTCAGCGCCATTCAAATGTTCCTCGTAGTGTTTCGACCTTTCGATCACCACAAATTGGTCGTCAAGATGCTCCCATCCTTATCCCTGCACATTTCAGCTCTTGGCACGAAGCCTTAGCGGGATGCGTTGAGCTTCTGATATAACTTGCGTATTTCTTGAGAACGGCACAGCTGTTCCACCTCCTGGCATTCCGCTTCTTCCAGGCGGCGTTTCCTCTAATGAAAGAGGCGTGTCTGCTGTCTCCGCTTCCGTCTATAACGTTCCACGTTCTGCCTGGTACCTTGCTGCAGCGTGGCCGCCCGCGCTGCGTCCTTCTCCACCAGAATCTATCTGCACTTTCGTCGAACCAATCGTTCCGTCGACTTCGACCCCATACCCGATGCTGTTCGCTGCGTCAATGGCGTTTTGACTGCTTTGTATTCCAGCAGTCCTCAAGAGGGGCCCCATTGAGCTCACCCTCTTCTGGCAAGGCTGCCTCGAGATGCTGCACGTATGGATTGGCGACATCAGGTTGTTTCAGTCGCTCTAGGTCGTACCGTCGGTGCCGAATATTGTTGATGACGGATAGTTTTGGGCGCAGTTTAACCATCACCAGATAGTAGTCGATGTTAGCGCCACGATATGTTCTGACGTTGATAATGTCGTAAAAGTGCCGTCCATCACGGTGGTCGTGATTCTGTCTGCGTGGTGCTCAGGTGTACGGATACGGAAGGCTGTGTTGGAAGAGGTGCTGCGAACATATTCTTGAAGGCGGCGAAATCAATCAGTCGTAGGCCGTTTTCGTTCGTCAGCCGGTGAGCGCTGAACTTTCCAATAGTCAGTCTAAACTCCTCCTCTTGGCCAATCTGAACGTTCAAATCTTCTATAATGATTTTGACGTCGTGGCTTGGGCAGTACGACACTCACTTCCCAGCTGCGCGTAGAATGCTTCCTTATTATCATCAGTGCCTCCGGAGTGAAGTTGAAGAACCGGCCTTTGATCCTCAACCTGCACATTCTCTCATTGATCGGCTACCACCCGATCACGCGCTTGCATTACGCCCATCACTATGAAAGCTGTTCCCAGCTCGTGTGTGTGCCGCAGCTCTGGTAGATGAGATTACGTTCAAACGATCGCACCATTCATCCCTTCCAACAAACCTCCCAGCGCCTGAAGCCGAATCCAGGTCCCTGAGCGTATCGGCGAGATGGTGTGCTCCGATGAAGTGGAGATTTGCAGTTCTACGAACCGAGTCCAATCGTAGCCCTTTTCGTCGCAGTTCTTGCCGATGGTTCCGTCCGTACTTGATTGTTCGTTGCGTGAGTTATATTTAAAGGCTGGCTTGCAGGGCCTGACACCAAACCCCCTAAATTTCCGGAGAACCATTCCTACTTTTCTTCTTCTTCTTATTGGCATTACATCCCCACACTGGGACAGAGCCGCCTCACAGCTTAGTGTTATTAAGCACTTCCACAGTTATTAATGCGAGGTTTCTAAGAAGTTACCATTTTGTATCTGTATATCGCGAGGCTAGACGATGATACTTTTATGCCCAGGGAAGCGAAACACCAATCCGAAATTCAGACCGGCACCGGAATCGAACCCAGCCACCCTCAGCATGGTCTGCTTTGTAGCCGCGCGTCTTACGCACGGCTAAGGAGGGTCCCATCCTACTTATTTCCGGTGACCACAGCATGTTTCATCTAGAGTCCCTCGTCGGCATCGAGATGATTAGCCGCCTAACATGGAGAACAGTAAGATTTCATTCCGAGAGAGAATCCTTCCAGTCAGCATACGACCATAGCTTCCCCTACAACATACGAAATGTGTGTCTTCACAAATTATGTAGCAAAACTTCATATAAGCATACAGGCATATGGAGATGCATGCATTTGTTTCATCAACTCCTTGAACCAAACTTTTGTGCAAAATTAAAGGATTTAACATTGCATACCAGTGAGAGAGTATTTGCAAGAAATTATGTAAAAAAACATGGATTATGTTAAGGCCTGCTTAAGTTCCACAAGAGTACTGGCAAAATACCGAGGATTGATTTCTGCTTTGAACAGTAGAAAATATTTCATGATTAGATATACCTTACATCCGCTTACAACTCGACAGTTCAGGTAATAAATCAGTCACATGTTTCTATATTGAAATGCGTGCGAGATTCGCCACCATTTGTTCTTTGTCAACTTCCGTTTTGGTGACCCACCTGCAGCTAACTCCATCATCCAGATTTCTACTGCGTCGGTCGCCTGTCACCAGCATTTCCACCTCCGGCGACTCACGTGTAAAGTTTGATTTGGTGTGTTCACAACAAAGCACAGATAATGTATATGGTTGTGAACACTACCTTTACGGTAGCTGCTCAGTGCTCACTAGCGTACCCTTTTTAGTTAACCAACCCCACTCGTGCGTATAACAGTTTGTGCATATCAAATTACATAATCAAACTAAAATGATCTGATAAGCCCTCTCGTTGGCCAATGCTTCCCTTAGTTATCTATGGTATTCATGCCGTAGATTATTAAAAGACACGGATAAAGATTCAAAGCCTCTAACTTAAAGTGATCGGTAGTCGAAGACGAGCAAGAAATCAAGTGATCTTAAAAAGTACATACAAACGGGTTATCGAACTAAATAACAAGGTAATAGTTGGTTTGATATTTAGGTCAGTAGATTATGGAAGTGTTTCTTGAAGGCTAAACCTTCACGTGAAGGTTTTTGTGCGGTCTACGAAGGTCCGAACGTCGCGTTCTTGCGTGCCGTGGTGTGCCTGTCGCTCGTGTGCTGGTTTGCACTAAACCAAACTCGCTATCGCCCCTATGGTTGTGACATCGTACGAAAAACGTGGGAATTAGAAGCCCCAGACGTCAGTGGTGAACTAGTATGGAGACGCTTGTAAAGTTGGACCGGAACTACGAATCGTGTCATCATACCATTCCTCGAGGCGAGCACACTATCAACTCCACGCCGTCGAACACGTTAGGGTCTAATCTAATCTAATCTCTACATGCGTAGTCAATACTTAAAGCATCCTGGAAAATGACGGTTTGAATTCCGTCATTTTTTTTCATATGGCCAGGCTAACTACGCAGTATGTACGCAGAGATGACTCCTAGATATTGAGCAAATCCAGGAATACCAAAGTCACTTAATAGCTTGGAATCGAGGGAAAGGAAGAAAGCGTGGACCTCTCACCAAACGCTTCCAAATATAGATACCTAATATATAAAAATCGAATGTGTTGTATGTATGATGTATAAGAGTTGTATGTGTGTATATGAGTGTTTATTGTGTTTGAGTAATATTCGATAGACAAAAGTATTCGTTAAGTTTTAATAGAGATTACTATGAAAACATGACGAATACTCATGTCCATCAGTATATGTGTTTTTTTTTTTTTTTTCCTAAACATGGAGGGGAATCAACAGACATCCTGGGTTGACCAGGAGTGCTGGAGTTGGGCCACCTCCAATGAGGGAGGGGACTGCATCCCGACCAGCTAAACGTTTCCATTGTCAGTGCCCATCGTCCTCTTGGTACAACCAGAGTAATGCTTCAAAGGGGCCAGTGCATGACGCACCCTCGAGGTTAGCTGCGTCGTGTCCTTGCAGCATCGAACATCGTGACTCGCTTTTTAGAACACCATGGTGTCGTGCCAGCGCATTGCCGGCTTTCCATGTGGCCTTACCATGCCCTATGTCCTCGGAAGGTGGGTCGACTGCGCCTGCTTCCCTCTGCGACTGGTATCAGAATGATGATGCCGCGTACCCCAATGACCTTTCGTGATAGGGCCTATTCGCCAGCACAGAGGGACTTGCTGACGCGGTGCCTACGCCTGCCCCAGCCTTGACGAGGACCCTTTCCGTCCTCGGGCTCGAACCCGCCTGAGTTGACCGACGCCGCAAAGCGACGATACCATGTTGTTCTTCACGCGCACTTGTTCGATAAAGGATCGAGTTCGACCATAGGGCACCGGTATGACCCATGAAGCCGACCCGAACCCTTGGACACCTTCATTTGCGCCTGAACTAGCCATTCTCGAGTCCACGCGCCACCTTCGTGTAGCTCCGAGACGAGGACAGATAGCCGATAAAACGCGTTCCAGCAACTCATCTTTCACATCCTCCGGACTAGGTTGTCCGGGTAGGTCCAACACATGGCAAGCATGTGGTCACGCATTGTGCGAAAACGCGGCACACGAACAACACGTGTTCCGCCGTTTCCTCTAAACTACAGCACACCGGACACTCAGGCGAGGCCGAGTGTCCGAACCGGTGTAGGTACGTCTGAAGCAACCATGGCTCAGGGACCTGGTCCAGGTGGAAAGTGATTTCCATGGCTCTGACCCACGTACCATTCCGGTATCAACCCATGTGTCCATCACCTTAGTGGAATTGTCCCACGCACGGCCATTTGACCATTGAGGCCAACCGCCAGGCGGATGCCTCTCGGCCGCATTTCGAAGCACTCTACTTCACCGATGTCATGTCGGATAGGCATCATACGTGATGACGCAAAGTATCGTGCGACACGGCAGTACGCGTCGCAACTCTTAGGCACATGAGCCCATACGTACTTTCTAACTTCGTTCTGTAGCAGTTAATACGCAGGGTCGTGCCCCAATCTGGCCCCTCATACCAGTATGGACAGAAGCAACGCTAGCCAGAAGCTTGCGCTTACTGGCATAAACCGCAGAGCTATTGGACATCATCCGGACAATGCCCATAGCTGTGAGGCACGCTTGCAGGCGTAATTGACGTGGCTACCAAAGGTGAGCTTACTGTCGATCATTACCCCCAAGAGTTTGATGGAGCGTTCAGAGGTGACCGCAGTTGCCTGCCCTTATCACCGCTTTTTGTCTCGACTTTCGGTTGTTACTACCCACCTCAGTCTTAGATGGAGCCAGTTCTAACTTCCTGGAACTCATCCACTTCTCCACACTCGCGAGTGGCGCAGTATCATGACATTCACACTGAAGCAGCTCTGCAATACTGTACAGTACCTCGGAATTCAAAGACGCAGGCAGCGCATCTGCAATAGCTGCCCAATGCGCACTATTGAAAGCATTCCTCACGTCGAGAGTCATCACACTGCACAATAGCGAACTCCTCCTCTTACGCTGGATAGCTATCTCCGCGGATTTGGTAACCGACAAGATAGCGTCTACGGTCGACCTCTACCCTTTCGGAAGCAAACGGTACTCGATAGACCATCCGCACCTCCGCGTGTATCAACAACCTGTTGAGGATGATCTCTTGAGCACCTTCCCGCCGTATCAGCAGGTATATTGGTCATATATCGACGGATCCGGTGGTTTTCCGATTTTGCAATAGGACCAAGCTCTGCCTTTCCATGCTTCAGGGAAGACTCTGTCCAGGCATCTCTGCATAACAGATCTGAACATCCGGGAGCCTGGCAATGGTGCTTTGATGGCCAGGTCTGGAATACCATCCGGTCCTGGCGCCTTACTCACTAGGACTGTGCAATCCCTGCAAGTTCCACACGTTACCTTCCCTCGTCGGCCACCCTGGCGTGGCAGCTCCACAAAGGGAGGCCAGGACTGGGTCGTGACGGGAAGAGCCGCGATGAATCCTCTCCAGCATCTCTGGAGACCGCTCTGTAGGGACCATCGCCCCGACTGTCTGGCCATTGACCCATAGGCGTCACCCCCTGGATTCGCGTTGGCACGACACAGGCCCTCGAAGCAGGCTTTTTTGCTTGATCTAATCTCAGTCTTCGAGCGGCTCTAGCAGCCAGAACGCCACCCGTCGTTCAACACGCTCTTTCATGTGCGTCCGCTGCATCCGCCTCCTGCCCGTAGGAGCAGGCGGCAGGTTCGAATTGCTTGAGTCCACCAGTAAGCCGGTGGTTCCATCTCTTGGGTGACTTTCCTTGGCATGGTGGATCGTCTGCACGCGAAGTACTGTTACCAGCTGCTCGCCGCTCAGACCGAGAGTATTGTGCTGCGGCGGAGCGCTTCGGAACACCTCGTCGTCTGAAGTATGATGTCTTCCACATACGAGGACTAGGCCTCGCCCCTTCTTCCGTCCGCTGAATGCTGGTCATATCATCAGTATATGTGTGAATGTGTGTATGTATATATGTGAATGTGTAGTGGGTAGCAGGTATTTAAATAAATTTACAGTATCAAACCTTACCTCTCCTCAATAATTTGACCTGAACATGTTTGAGCATTTACATAGGCTTGATCGGTATTAGCAAGGCATTGCCCTTGATAACAATCGATCAGCCCTTTGCAAGCACGAACATCGACGTCTTCTGGATCTGCGCAGCCTTTTCTATACACTACACATTTGTTTCGACTGCGGTCACGCTTTGGTTCTATTGTTCTACTTTTAGCGAATCACCGCACAAAAGTAGAGCGCAAAACCAACGCACTGAAGACGGTCGAACGAGACTCCTCCGTCGAACACGTTATCGACCGTCATCGATTGGCCGTCTGATGCCTTGCTTGTCCTGCCTAACCATTCGCCTCATTTTCATCCGGCCCATCGTCGTCCGACATATAGTGTGCTGGATTCGTATAAACATGCGCAAACAACGCATCACTTAGTTTGACGATAAAACTTCGAAGAAAGATCAGTCGGTTCCTGACTTCCGAATTCTAAGTTGGTGCTACGCCGACAACGGAAAGAGTTCGCACTTACAGTTCCGACTGCACTACAAAGCAGTGGATCTGGTAACAGACTACACCGGACTATTCTTGGCAACATTACTAGCGTATCGTATCGTTTTGTTTCGGTCTTGACCCGGGATTCTCCTGTTACAACCGGTTATCGTTAGGACGACATCATCCGCGAATTCGTCAATCTTTACACCTTTGGGCAACTTCAGCGTCATCACCACGTTGTACATCACATTCCATAACGTTGTTCCGAGCAGTGTTGGGAAAAACTCAAAATCTCAAAACTTCAGGATGATTCAAATCAACCGTGAGTTAAAAGCATCAACTCAGCACCTAAAAACTCATGGCTGAGTTGAATCATCCATTCTGAATCATCGTAGTTTCTTTATTCTCCTACGTTAAAAACCGTTAATTGACGTTCGTCGCATAGAACAATGAATACCTTGCTTGTGTAAAAATAAATTGCCAGCAATTGGTTTAAACGCTTTAGAGCGAAATGATTTTTTGGCAAATGAGGAAATGATGCGTTTTGGGATGAAAACTCAGGCGTGATGCAAATCTTTAAATTGGTAAACGAGTCTCGTTTGCGGAGAGCTCGATGAGTGAGTTTTTATGAATGATTTACCAACACTGGTTCCGAGTATGGACCCTTGTGGAACGCCCGCCGTAACCCTGATAAACTTCGCCGAGTTTGTGTCAAACCATGAACTGGCTCTGTAAGTACCCTAAAGACCTTATATAGAAGTTGGTATCTGCATTCTGTAGCGCTGCGTTGATGGCCTCCTGCTGAACTGTTGAACGCGTTTTTGACGTCAGCACCAAAACGACTGATTGCCACTCCTCTCTTGGACGCCCTCTGCACCTTCAATGACCGTCCTAATTGCACCTACAGTCGATCTGCCTTCCGAATCCGATCTGCTTTTCCGATAAAACCAGTCTCGGTAAGCCTATTAACCTCGATTAAACCTTCCTAGTGATTGGAAAAAATGACACATTGTGCACTGGGGTCCATTTGGACCTATGATATCATCACGATCACAAAAACTCGAATTTCAACAGATTTTCGATCTTAATACTCTGTTCTCTTTTAGATATCCTTCCATGCGGGATTATGACACACTTGCACAATGGGGAAATCCGATTTCAAAGGTGGAAAAAAATTGATAACTTTCTTAGAACAACTTACGAGAAGAGATCAAGAGCTTATCAAAAGGAATTTTTTGAAGAATTCATATTTTTGTTGGTAAAGTTGAAATTTAAGGATTTGGAAATAAGCACAAGTGATGTTCGAGCGATGACGAAGTGCCGGGGTATAATTTAAGGCGAGAGAGATACTTCCAATTCAATGTTTTATTCAAGACTAAAATTCATTGTTTCTGCGTGTCCCATTTAAGTCGGCCTACCCATCATGCATTTAAGAACCTTCTAGAATTCTATTCAACCCTATTATTGTATGCAACAATGCAAGTACTAAAGATATGTATTGTGTAAAGTGTAATCGTAAGGCTGAATTTCTAGAAGTGTCAATAACAACGAAAATAAATAAACAAATGGACAAATGCATAATCTGGAATGATCATGGTGAGTGTATCACAATATTGTGTTTAATTGTTGTTTAATTCAATGTTTTGTTGTTGTTTTAGGTATGTTTTATGATGCTCAGATGTGGAGCAAGGTATGCAATGAAAAGTGCGTGATTTAAGAATTTTAGTAGGGAGTTTGGAGTGGCTGGCAGTATGAGGCATGTTGCATCCGCTGGTGTGGTGCCGAAAAAGCACCTGGTTTGCTGTTGGCCGTAACATCTCGCCCACTAAATTAAGTAACGGTAATTGCTGCATTTTGATGACAATGACCGACACGACAAATAGTTTGATGACAATGACCGATGATCTCGAGTTTGTTGTTGCGATGACGTCAACGTATCACTAGTTGAATACTAAATGATGAGTTGGATTTTCAAGGGTGATAATGCGGATTTCATGCCGCCCATTTGAGCGATCTGTTGAGTTGCTGGTTTGGACTGGGATTCCCTGTTGATGACGATGACTTTTCCCCCATACTCTTCTTCGGATGAAAGCAATAACTTGAGTGTTGTAGCCGAAGTAGTTCACAATCCGGGCCGCCCACCATGGATGGAGGACCTGTTGTGATGATGACGTGCTGACGAGAGTTGACTTATGATGCTGCTTGAGTGATGACAATTGCTGATGCGAAGTAGAAGAAACGTCTACTGATTTCGGTGGCCTGGAGACGGCTGTGTTGGGGGATGATTCATGCGGATGAGGTGGTAGTGAGATGCGATTTTCAGTCGTATTGAATGAACTATAGATCTTGCTCTGTTCTCCGTTGGCGGATAGATGTATAAATGCTTCATGGTATGTCGATGGTAGTTGTTGATGGTCGGTAGGGATTTCATTCAGCTTCTCGATTGCAGTAGCTACGCTCTTGGTTTGATGAATGGGTATCGTTGCTTGAATTTCCGATGAATGTTGCTTGCTTGTGGGTAAGTGATCGAGAGAGATTGGGACGAAAATCTGACTGTTCTTCACATCCCGATGGTTCCAGTGTCTTGGCGATGATTTTGATGAAGGTTGTTCACGATATCTTCTTGAGAGATATTTTCTTGGGCGGTTGGTTGAATGATGAAACGTGAGGGTTTTGTTGTGTTCGCATCCTGAAGGCAGTAATTTCAACCTTTGGCAGTTGAAAATCGCTCCATGATGTATTGTGGTGATGGATGTGTTGGGTTTTTGAAGGCAAACGTTAGCTGCGCTGAGCGTTCGATGCTTCGGCGGTGAGGGTTCCAAGGGTTGCTTGGTTGGTGCGTATTGATGAAAGGCTTCTTGTCGATCCGATAGTGTAGAACTGGGTAAAGAAGGCACTGTTCGTTGAGTCGTTGAATGGGATATTGGGTTTCGTTGATTCGAAATTTGGGCCTCGAAGTAGCGTCGTTTGATTGGTTGCCTTGCGTTCTTCTTGCGTCAGCTTCGGTTAGCTCTTCGATGATACTGTCAGCTGGCTATCGTCGTTACAGGAATCCAGATTTCATCTTGCAGGATTTAAATTTTCCACCAGCTTTCCAAATGGTCGATCTGCGTCAGACTCTGACAGAGCATTCAGCACCATGTGGCTTAACTCGGACCTTGATGTCAGCAAACCGAAGTTTCAACATTTTATCTTTTTTGCACACTTGCTCCATTGTTTCACTAACTTCACTACACTACTAATCCTTTACAGGAATTTAATGTTCGAGCGATGACGAAGTGGGGTAATTTTAAGGCGAGAGAGATTTCTTCCAATTCACGTTTTATCTAAGACTAAAATTCATGTGTTTCGTGTGTCCTATTTATAGTCGCTCCCTACCCTCATGATTTAAGAACCTTCTAATTCTATTCAACTCCTAAGCTTATTGTATGCAAGCCAATGCAAGTACTAAAGATATGTATTGTAGTAAAGTGTATGGCTGAATGTTCTAGGTCAATAACAACGAATGGAAATAAACAAATGGACAAATGTCATAATCTGGAATGATCGACTGGTGAGTGTATCACAATTATTGTGTTTAATTTGTTTAATTCAATGTTTTGTTGTTGTTTCAGGTATGTTTTATGATGCTTCAGATGTGGAGCAATAAGGCACGAAAAGGGGTAAGTATTTAATGAATTTCTGTAGGTTTAGTCTGCGCATGAGGTATTTGCATCTGGGGTTGGTAGTGGTGCAATAAAGTACCCTGCAGTGGTTTGCTGCTGGCCGTAACAGTGCATTTTATGTGCAATTTTCATGTATTCTGTAAAAAAAATAGTAATATTTATACAGATAAGTCTTGATATCATTATCTCAAAGTGTTGGACAGATATTGGCAAATGTTTGCCGAACAAAATTAATGAAATAAATCGCACAAATGTTTTATTTGGTTATTTATTGAGTAAAAACGATTTTAGAAACTTTCGAATAGCACGATGCAAAACATTTCCAAAACCATACCCGATAGCTCAACTAGACAAGAATAGTCATATGTTGGTGAGTCTTAGTGACTATAGATAGGAGGTGATGAGATATTTTTTCTTACTTTTTTCCAAATTCACCTATGAAATAATATAGTTCAATGATTCTGAGCAAGGAAATGATGTAGTAATGTTAATTTTCCAATGATATAATGAATCAAAAAATTTCATATTTTGGTACTTATGATGACTTAAAACTGTATAACGTTCCTCAGAAAAAGAGGGATCTGTCTTATTCTTCTTAGAGGTGGCCATTATCACGACATCGCCAACGGTGATGTCTGAATGTTTTGTCTCTCGGCGAGATCAGTAACGCGTTGCAATTTCTGAAGTTTATAGCGCACCTTGTCGAATGGTTCACCACAGAGAACAGATGCCACCTCAACATACTGCCATCCGTTCACTTTTTAACGGTTGATTTAATTCTTTGTAGGTATACCGGTCCACCGATGGCCTACCATCGATTTTTGGTTGTGTTTGACGTTTCGCACTACCGCTATATGGTTTCCGCCACACACCGTGGATCTCAGCATGGCGTAAATGTTCTGTGGCTCACGGTCTATCTTCTCTCTGTTTGAACCTAGCTAAGGCTGAAACGTACCTCTGTGTTTCCAGCCTACTAGTATCATAAACGGTGTAACATACAACCTTGAATGAGGCTTAACTTTACAGTCGTAATTATATCTCTAACGCTCTTCTAGTTTACACCTTCGCTTTGCTGCAGTCAGGGCTTTGATAATAGCCTGATTTTGGCGCTCGACTGCTCCGTTCGTTTGCGAACATAGGGAATTGATTTTCTAATCTTGACAACTTCTGTTCCCAAAATTCAATAAATTCAGTACTGCGAAACGCAGGGCCATTGTCACTTTGAATGACCAAAGGAAGGGCCCAGGATGAAAAATATCTTTGAGTTTTCATAGAAGTTGGATCAATTGAACGATTTTCACATGATAAATCGTGAATACTATCAACCAGAACATAAATTGCCAAACCGCATCCATGAACGGTAGGAAACCACTTAAAAAATTTCCCATGCCCTTCCTGGAAGCTGGACGGTTCGACAGACGGTATGGGGGTTCTTCCCGAGATTGTTACGCATGTGATGCAATTTTTGACAAACTGTTCCACGTCTGAACTTTCAGGCCACCAAAAGTATTCACGCAGAATACGCTTCATCGCAGGAATACCTATAGTCCTGGTGCGCTTTCAAGCGCGCCTTTTCGAAGTTTCAAAGCAGTATAATCTTATTCTCTTGAATATGATCGACCTAGCAACCAAGATCTTTTCTCATGGGTTTGTACCTGTGATTGCTTTTCAATTCACAACCCCGATTCCATGGAACTCCGAACTCGCTAGTTTCACATCACTCTGATTCTAACTGGATGTCTGCTGTAATCCTTCATTCCTCAATGTCCATGAGTAGAGAAATGCCTTTCATCATGTTCATCAAAGGGTTCATCAACCCGAGACTTCGATATCAAGCGGAGAGTGGTATCGGCCACTGAGGGTGACCAGAATTCGTTTAATTGAAAATCGTAGCCTTGCAGCCTCAATGCCCAGCGTTTCTGCTCTGAACACTGATCTGTTTGTCTTTAATCCTTTCCGAAATAAACTCTTTGCTTCTGAGTCGTCCGCACCACGAACGTTTTTGCTGTCAGGTAGAAGGTGACGCTCCACCCCCAAACTATTGCTAGCGCCTCCTTTGGGTTTGGCGGTATTTTGTTCCTGTCACAGCGCGCTTCGATGCGCGCGAAATTATTCGAGGTATTCCCATTGCCATATCGTATCAAACCGCGCCTAATCCGGTTGGGGAAGATCGACGAACAACCCATTTCCCGATATCGAAAAGCCTAGCAAATGCTTTCAAGGCCTTTTATTTCATGAATCGAAATTCTTCCTCAGGTCCATATTCTAGTAAAATCGGATTTAGCCAGTAATTCAGGTTCTCAGTTTTCGGTCTGCTTATAATAAACCTCTCGGCAAGGTCTATGAGACCAAAACTCTTAACTTCCCCGTGTTTGCCGGTCTAAACTGACGGATTGCCCAAGTTTCTCTTCCTCGAATTTCAAACCATCTTGGCGCTAACTTGGAACCGATAAACTTGAAGATTGTCGACATTATGCCTCGCTGAGTCTTTCCATTACAGCTTTCAAATTTTCGTCGTGCTCCGCCTTGCCGAACCGAACACAAATATTGTCGAGATAATTGCGGACGCCTTTTGCAACCAGCTAAACTTCAACTGGAGAATTTCCTGAAAGATGTCCGGAGCATTTGTGAGCCCAAATGGAGCCTCTTGAAACGGTACATAAGTTACCAGCGAAAAAAAATCAGATGCCGTGATTTTCATCCAACATCACATGAAAATGCCAGGAGATCGATTGTGGAAAACCATTTACTAAGAGCAGATCGATCATAATCGATTCCAATGTAGGATCTTAAAAGGACTGGAATATAATATTGTTTTGTCCCCTATATCTACCACTAACGTACATCATGTTTCCTCGCAGACGACCAAAAGCGACGAGCAGTAGATTTGTCCATGGTCTGTCAACATGCTCTATTATACCTGATTGGAATAACTCACGCTTTTAGTCGCCGTTCTGTCTCTGCTCGAACGATGGAGGAATGCTGGTAAATTTTCGTGAAGGGAGCCAGATTCATCGTAATTTAGACTGGGGCGAATTGAACTTGGGAAATTCCCTACTAATGTTTAATGAAAACATTTCTCCGAGAAATTGGATTTTGTCTCCATACGCAAAGGGACATCTAATCCGAGTTGAAGACACTGTACCTCACTGCTGTATTTCTACCAAGAAGGGCCCATCGTTCTGAACAACATAAACTTCTCCATGCAGCGAGGACGGTCTTCTAATGACAAGCCCTGCTTCGAACGTTGCCAATACCGAATCTCTGCGACGTTGCATAGGCTTTGAGTGGCAAATCACTCCTGTTTTGCACACAAACAATTTCGTCTCGACCAGCTTGTCTTATGAGGACTTCAAAAGTACCCAAGCTCCACTGTGTTAACATCCGCCCCAGAATCTATTGGAAGGTTAGCGCTAAACCTGCTATTCTGCCTACTATGATTCCATCTGGTTTCCAATATGAAGAATTTTGAAAAGTTTCGACATAGTGCTGGTTTTGTCCAAACGCATCATAGAAGCAATCGATTTTCACAGTAGTTCAAGTCAATTTTTATATAGATGATAAGACAGAATTTATATTAGAGCATCAATCATCTATTAGGGCACTTACGGATTACCGTCTGAAGACAGGCTCTCTCAATGTCCCTTTACCATGAGTTGCAGCGCGCTTGGTAATAGTATGGCATTCGGGATGGCTTATTATCGTTTTGGCACCGCCACAACACTCGATACGTGTCGTCAATACGGGTGAATTGTCGCCAATCGAATCCCCGCCTCGATTTCTCTGAAGTTTCGCCATTCCTTTGCTCTTGGAATCGCTTTGGTACCTCGTCGCATTTACGCTACCCGAAGCAGTCGAAGTATCTTGTTGTAAAATTGACGATACCTGTCGTGTTCGTTGTTTTTCCATGATTGACTATCTCTGCCTGGACCATAGGCAACAGCTGAGACTCGGCCTGTTTTGTTCCAGACTCTTATGAATATTTCATCGCCCAATTGTTCCATTTCCACTGTTCTCACTTTTTCCAAAAGGTCTGCACGGAGCTCCTCTGTAGTATCTTCCTTCCGATCTCTCGAACTTTTCGGTTTAACGTATGGGACTGGATTGTGTTCGCCACTTGTTCTAGATTAGCATCATTGAATGTAGAGTTTCACATTAAGATAACCTTTTTCACGTATGCAACGTCCTTCCTCCGGGTTGTTGGTGTCGTCTTAGCTTCTACCGCTGCATGAGTATATTCTCTGATCCAGCGTCCAAACGATGTACCGCATCTGAATATGGGGAGAGCGTAACGGTCGGGAGCATCCGCGTTGGATGTTGTTACTCGAGGACATCCAACAACTTTGATCCCGGCTCGATTCTGAATATATTCATTTTGTTGTCTCGTTCACCACTCCAGCTAGCTGCATAGAGGCTTCCAATAATAATTCCATTGCCCGTAGCACTTCTCTGATCAACATCCCTCCTCCCCATCCGCAGGCTTACATTCCGGTACTTGAAGGACGCGAATGATAATTACTCATAGATGACATAAGTACTGGCGTGAGTTTGCCGAAATGTTACCGCATAGTAGTGATGCAAGCGAGCGAAACTGCCTGACTTCCAGATCTTTCGAACGATTTTTATGTTCGATTTGGCTTATTTAATTTCATGACCAGACGCGGTTCGTTTTCTTTCTTCCTCTAATTCCTTCGCTAGATCAGCCGAGTCCGTTTGTCTTGTAATTTTCCTATGGATTTAAATTAAACAGTTTTAATGTTTTGAAATATTTAGCGATCTTTTGGTTTACTCCATATATTCAATTTCAAATACTTGTACTTCTACAATTGCCCAATGGAAGACACAAGAAAATGTTTCTGAATTTTAATCTCAAAAGACGCCTCTTATTATTATTATCAAATCGATTTAATTTAACTTCATTTATTTCAGTCACAGCATTTCTTCAACCGGTATTGAAGCTCATCTATGAGGAGTTCATCCATGGAGATTCCAATGGTTTTGCCCACTCAAGAAACACGGCCTTGAGAGCTATAGACAGACATCTTTGTTGAAGCCTCAATATGTTGTCGAGAATCCTACCAGTGGGAGACCAAAGAATTTATATTCAAACGCTTAAATTGAAAAAGGAGAGATGTAGAGAACTTCTGTTTTCCCGCAGCTATCTGGCAATATCGTAAATAAAAATCAGGTACGTTATCTCAATGAATTACCTACCTTATCTCAATGGACACCTACCTACATAATCGGTACCAAATAGTTTTTCATGAAAAGTTTTTTATTTTGAGGAAACCCGCGTTAGATGACTTTGCTACAAATTTTGGCGGTTAACTTGCTGGCTATTTTGCGTATATACTATAGCGCCTGGATGTGACAGCAAGGGTTGAAAATCGCCACTGCCAATACTTGAATCGCCTGCTTTGAGCGTGCTTACAAAGTGGCACTAGGAGCAATCTCTTCGGAAATCAGTATTATGAAAAGGCATCTAAGGTTTAATATTTCGAAAATAAGCATTCATGAATCGAAAAATATTTGGTAGGCGTAGCGGGACACCTTCCTACATAACTGGTACCAACAGTTTTCGTGAAAACTTCCTACCGTTGGAGGAAACCCGCGTTAGATGTCTTTCGCCATACAAATTTCTGGCGGTTAACTCCATGCTGGCTATTTTGTATATACGTTCGCGCCTGCTGGCTGGCGGCGGCGGTAGGAAACCAACCATCGTATGTGATCTATCCATTCATTCGTATGAATACCTATTCATTACGAGCCTACCAGGCTTTGATCCTCGGGTAATAAAGACGCACAAAAAACAACCAGAGGTTTATTTCCTCCTCGTTGTGATATCCAACCAGTATTGTATTTGCCTTTGTTGTGGTTTTCTTACTTCTAAACCCTGAAATATCTGCTGTAATCATGCAGCTTCAATGTCTGTTCTGTGGTGTAGGTATATAACCGTATCACGTGCACTTGTCCCACCAGTGGGTCTTTAGTACAGACACCAAACAAGAGTGGGGAAGGGGGGTAATGCAACCCAACTTAACCTCACTTATTTTGATAGTTCACAGAGAGCTTGTTTACAAGGTGTTAGAAGAAAATCGATAGGGAAACGAATTCATATTTTTAGTCTAAATTGTTGTCATCCGAATATTTCAGTGATATTCTTGCATTCAGCATGAAATTAATCGCAAAAGGACGTCATGCGAATAAAAAGATGAAGTTACTAGATAAATGATGCTTAGTTCAGTTCACTCAAATATGGGTGAACAGTACTAGCAATCGTGAAAAGTGCATACTATTTATAAGAAGTGCCATTAATTACATTTGAGTACAAGTGGTTCATAGAAATATTTGTAATGTTTACTCATTTATGGGTACTTCATTCTAGGTGAAATTCTACCATATATGGGTGATTTTTTTATGTTTTCATTTCGAAAATTGTTTTGGATGACATTTATGCTCAAAATATAAATAAAAATGAAGCATAATAATGAATTATTGGCAGTGGCTGATTTTCTACCCGCCGCTGTCACATCCAGGCGCTATAGTATATGCGCAAAATAGGCCAGCAAGCACCTGCTTAGCTTTATGAAAGTCATTAACGCGGGTTTTCTCAAATAAGAAACTTTCATGAAAACTAATTCGATTATGGTAAAGGTGTCCGCTACCATGCCTACCAAATATTTTAGAAGATGCTAATTTTGGAAATGAACCTTAGATGCCTTTCGCCTTACTGATTTCAGAAAGTTAACTCCTAGTGTGCCGCTGTAAGCACGCTCAAAGCAGGCGATTCATTGATTGGTTATATGAATATAAAGTAAAATATTTTATTTATCTGAATTTATGACTCATTATATAGTGGCTACATATAAGCTATGATTATTTTAAACCTTTATGTTGTTGGATGCTTGGCTGCTACTACATAATCACTAGCAGGAACTGCAGGAACAGATCCCAGGACAGACATCCCTTGCAGCAGCGTCGTATCAGCATGGTGGAACCTCGAGGAACGGAACGGAACACCGAAATACAAATTAGCTGGACAACATAAATGCAATGCCGGTGTGGATGTTTGACGGCATGCCAATGCGGGAACTGCGTGATCTGGAAAATAAAAACCAAACCATCAATTATATGAATAAACTATAATTTTAAAACCAAATAACCTACCAATCCTATCAATCCGAGGTTTCTTCAGGAGCAGCATCGGATAATAGCAAACATTTTTTGGTACAACAGGAACTTACTGCACTGTACGGCACGGCAATGCTGGGTAAGCGTATTGGTACTCTCTGCGTACCTGAAGGAAATAAACAGACCCCATCTCGCGGTCCTTAGCCTCTACCCAGCAACCCTATCCCTACACAGAAGAAAAATCATTGATGAAATTAAAAAAAAACATTGGTTAAATTAAAAGTTTCGTTGGTTCTTTTCGTAGAAAGTTGAGTATGTTTAAAACAAAAGTACGCCAACTTTTGCGGATTAAATGGGATGGTTTAAAAGCTGCATACCACTCTTCTTCAAATTAAAAAGTATGAGCATTCAAACCAAACTGTAGAACTGTCAACCAAACGATCAAACTGTGGAAATATTGAATGAAATATTTTCTACACGAAAATTTTATCTTTCAAAAACTTCTTTGCAATCATTCTATGCACCTTTTCTTTTTAATCCAAATAAATCGTAATGAATTATTGGCAGTGGCTGATTTCTACCCGCTGCTTCCATATCTATAAGGCGCTATCGTATATGCCCAAATAGTCAGCAAGAGTTAACCTGCTTGTAGGCGGCGAAAGACATCAGCGTGGTTTTTCTCAAAATTAGAATCCTTTTCAAGAAAAAAAACTATTTGGCACCGGTTATGAAAGATGATCCGCTACCACGCTCACAAATATTTTTTCATAAAGGTGCTTAATTTTGAGAAATCTAACCTTAGATGCCTTCGCCATACTGATTTCAGAAAGTTAACCTCGTGCCGCTGTAAGCACGCCCAAGCAGGCGATCTATTATTTTTCCTTTATTTCATCGACTTAAATCATTGTTTTTGGTTATTATTTCATCATCTCATCATCAAGTTCTAATCAAACGAGTAATCCAGTTACTAGCTGCTTTCGAACTAAACCAGCGACTCGTGGGGGTTTTTTCCTTCATCTGTAAAGAGCAAATCTTACATAAGCACCTGGATAAGCACCATATCGTCTACATCTAATTTCTATAGACAAGCAAATCACGCCTAACTTTGTTCTCGCTGTGATGTTTAGAGTTAAGTGCCTGATTTGAGAACTGGGTGGTACTGTTTCCTTTCTGACCACTATCCTTTTATTTTATCACTCCTGACTTACCTTCCGGTGCTTCCCGTAATGCGCAATTCATCATAAAGCCGGAAGCCAAAACAGCCACATTTTGGGAACTTTCAGTTGCACTTTCTAATAATAGGTAAGCTTACTCATTTGGCCTTATTTACTGCTGTTAAAAACTGCTTATCACCACGAAGCTTTGTGTCTGCAAGTGAGATAATAATTTTATTTATTATTCTGGAAAAGCGAATGAATGAATTTACAGAATCATCTTGATCACTGGCAGAAGATTGACTACTTAAGGACCGAACTGGCGTAAAGCCTATGCACAGCAACTTCCACACAGTATGCAACAACCATGCGTCTGAAATCATAAGGTACAAAATTAAACAGTTTTAATTAATATGGAAAGAGAGTTACCATTACTTCTAGGAATTTAAACCTTGCTTCAACATGGGAGAAAACGCAATGAACGAACCGACGGTTCACATCAGAAATGTAAACATGTTTTGCCTTCGCACGCACGTAACTGTCATGTAACAAATTCTCGGTTTCATTTTGGCGATTTGACAGTTCCACAACTTTCGGGTTGAAAAGAATGACTTTAAATTTACCTCAGACTCCGATAAAAGCCATTTCTATTGAACGAAAACTTCTTGAAATGCAAAACACTTCAAATTTAAAAACTTCAACAGTTTCAAATATAGTACACACATTTGGATAAAATAATGTTTTTCTCAGTGTATGCGAAAGGCATCTATGTTAGATTTCTCAAAATTGTTAACCTTCATCGAAAAATATTCAGGTGTAGTAGCGGACACCATCCTCCATAACCGTTAAATAGTTTTCATGAAAGTCTTTACCTTTGAGAAAAGCCGTTAGATGTCTTTCGCCATACAAATTTCTGGCGGTTAACTCTGTTGGCTATTTGGGTACATACGATAGCGCCTGATGAAGCGCTGACGTAAAATCAGCCAATGCTAACAATTCATTCATTGAAAACTGAAACAATTGAAACCGAACACAATTGCCTTCAAAATTACGAGGACAATGCTAGAAAGAGACGAAAGATAGAATAATAACACGTAGAAAAAGTTAGGGATCCCATACGATCCGAGTCACCTTAAGTATTATGCAAATCAAACCCAATGAATCGCCTGCTTTGAGCGTGCTTACAGCGGCACACTAGGAGTTAACTTTTGAAAATCAGTATGGCGAAAGGCATCTAATGTTTAATATATCGAAAATATAATTTTAATCGAAAAAATATTTGTGTTGTAGTAGCGGACACCTTCCCAGTTGTTAACTGGTAAATTAAATAGTTTTCTTTAGTGCACTTACTGTTGAGAAAACCTGCGCGATGCCTTTCGCCATACAAACTTCAGGTGGTAACTCTTGCCGGCTATTTTTACATATACGTTAGCGTTTGGTACGCAGCGCAAGTGGCAGGAACCAAACCACTGTATCTGATCTTAATATATGGAAATTCCCCAAAAATATATGTTTTTTAAAGAAATCCGTGTTCACTAATTTTTTTATTTCGTACAAATTAATTTTTTAGCAAAGCAACTATTCGAAGAAATCTGAAACAAAATATTCATTTGGGGCATTTGGTTTGTTTAAAATCTGTACCATTACAAATTTATTGGAGAAAATCTGTAATCTGTACCGTACAGAATCTGTACCAAAATTTGTCAAAAAATCTGTACCTTTCCAGATAAATCTGTACATGTGGCAACACTGAGTGCAGTCAGATTCGCCAAATCGACGTTTGAATCTTTGTTTAGGAAAGCAGATAAATCCAATAAATCGTTTTGAAAGTTTGGTATTGCTTTGTTCTTATCCTCCCGTTTTATGTGTTATTTATACGGCCCTTGTGCGGGCTTGCATCGTATAGCTTCAAACACCAAACAAGAGGTGTGCTCCAGCCATCTGAAGTCGACGTATAAATACAAGTACAAACCAACCTGTTGAGTGAAGTCGACATTGGTCAGGCGTGTTGAAACGTCATTTTCTTGTGACAGTTTAAAAATTTCTCTCCATCATCATCATTAATTTATTCTCTTTGATGCAGTACGGTGATTGATCACAGGAGACAACAAAAGTGCAAAAGTGTATTTTGCATTAAAAGTTATGTTTTTATTGTAACGGTTGGTTGGTGATAAAAGTGCGATTGCAAGTATAGCTGATTAAGCTTTGTTGGAATCTGCACGTTTATTATGGGTAGTATAAAGAATGGCCAAAATACTGGGATTCTTTCCCTGCAAAGAACTGAACAGTTGAATGCCTATCATTGACATTATTTTTTGAGATTTTTGTGTTTACTGGCAATTTAATACGGATTGTTAATTTAATAACTAAACATGTTAGAAATCAAATAGTTCAATAGGTCAATCGTTCCATTGATGACAGATATTGAAAAACTAGATTCCCCAATTTCCATCCTCGTTCACGCACCTGTACGCAGGAAAAGACGAGAGGCGTTTATGTTGATGTGTTAACGAATTATGAGCGTAACATTGGCCCTCCTTAGGCCTCTGGCGTTGTTACTTTATCACGGGTTTGATCTAAAACATGTAAGCATTCGCTTGTTTGAAGATAGAATTATCCACCTAGTAGTGATGTTACTTATTTCTTATTTATAAAAGCAATAAAATTATTAACAATAGAAGTGGCTGACAAGATATGTAGACGTTTGTTGACTAGTACCAGTGCTATGTATGTTTGAAATATATATGAACAGCCGTATTGAATTATTGACTACCGATACTAAACTACAAAATTTAATATTTAATATTTTTTGTTAGCTGGAAGTAAATTGTAATCACTTTCAGTATGAATTTGTATGTTAATTTAAGCATTATATTGAATTTCTGATTATTAATTTAATTATATCTACTTTAGCCTCAGTTAACGATTTTCCCATCGTTTGAGAAGCATCCTGTCACTTTAAGGAAGAATACACCGTTGCAGAGGAATTATGCAGAACTGAACGAAGTACAAAGCTCGCATCCAGCGACGATCGCGACCCAGAATTCAGCAGCTTATGTCACGCCTGGTGATGACTCGTTGCCACGTTGTTTTGGCCGAAGGACATATTCGGACGTAACCGGCCGTTGAAGGACAACCATGCCTGCCTGCCAAGTTTGTACTGAATGCCTGCAGTGAAGAATGGCGCGAGGAAGTCATAGCGACAAAACAGAACTCGGTAGTTATTTTATTTACAAATACTTGTAACAAAGACTGAACCCCACATGTTATTTTTAGATTTCGTCTGATCTAGACGCTGACGTTGAGCCTTGCACTCCTTCGCTGGATCTTACACCGACGTTGTAGATCTTACAGCACGATTCGCTTGTGCCAGATTATAAAAACATCCCACCATTTCAAGCTGCCTGGCTTACCGGGTCTTTGCGAGCGTGCCCTCGTCTCATCAGTTTCAAAGTGGTCCGCGTCCATTCCATTGTGTCGTTGATACGTGGGCGCATCTTAACTACTAGAGTATTGTTCGGGATTGATTTCAACTCACTGGACGATCTCACACCGCAAGATTGAACACATGTCAGGTCCACTGTTGTACAAATGCTGAAAAAGACGAAACACCCACTCCATGCTGCGGTACGGGTTTGCTGCGCGAGGACGTTGTTTTCTGTGCCCAGGAAAATGACGGTTCAGGCACATTTGAATTTTTTAAAATATCATCTGCAAATCGCATAATGGATACACTTCAGAACGAATCGTACATGGGTACCTACTGCCTTACATACCCAGATATGGAAGTTTTTCAACATTTTCTTGTTTTACAATCGAAACAAATGGAAAGTACTTGAAAGGTCACAACTTGACGAATCATCCAATATCTCACTATGTGGTATTTACTCATCGAAAAGGTCATATTCGATTACACAAAATGTAAAACACAACAGCTTGAGACAACAGAGACTATTTTATGTGGATGAACCATAAAATAATGTGTTAAGGGACTTTTAATGGTATGAGTTGTGAGTAGGATTAATAGATCCCGCCCATTGATTACACTCTTTAAGATGTGAGATGGATCTTAACGCTGATAATAACCTTACAAGAAAGTAGCTGTATAAAAAAATGGCAGATATAATATCACCTGGTCTTCATTCTGCAGCAGGTGTTCATTAACAGATGCAGTGCATTATATAATTCGGGCCTGGTGGTCTTCACAACTGAATTCCACTGATACACACCATGTTTCACAGATTTCACGTTAGAGTTTAAAATTCGTATTTTGCACGTTCACTATCTGCCTGTTTTCAGATATTTCTTAAACTCGCAGAGGCAACCTTTTGCTTTCTTGATCCGTGCGCCCATATCGATCTGGTATCGCCGTCTGACGCCATTTGGCTATCAAGATATTGGAAGCTCAACATGTTCCACTGATTGCTTCTGGCTACTATGAACTATAATACCGTTTACATCTAACGATTTGGTTTGTTCGTTGATGACTTAACCAGTCAGAAGAAGAGTGCTCGGCAAGGTCGTTGAGCTTACCTGCATATCAGGAGCGCCGTTGAGCGAGGAGTTCAACGTTATCAGCCAATTGAAGTCGTTTAGGGTGCTCCATGGTTAGGCTGCCATAGCAGCCCGCGGTTTGTCTACGGTCGTCAATCTTACCAGAATCTCATCGATTACGAGGAGGAATAGTAACAGTGACAGAATACCATATCCTATGTTTTACACCAACTACGGTTAGGGTCGGACAGACACCATTGTGTAGCACGCCATAATGAGAAGGCTCGTACTGTGCCTCGATGAGGCCAATACCTTATCAGGAACCCCTTGCGTCTCAGGGCGCTCCACATACAGTCAAGCTTCACTCGTTGGGCTATCTTTAGATGGGCTACGATTTGGTTGGGCTATAGCTCGATTAAAAACGAAGCTGGACATCAAAATTGCCGACGTCAATAGCTAGAAATTTGTCTTTCTCGTAGTTGAGCTCTAAACTCCATTATATTCGCCTGATTTGACAGATGAAATCTCAGCACAACTAAGAAAGTCTTTTGGCAAGATGGGCCATGAGCGAGCCCAACGAGTGAAGTTGACTGTATTCGTGATTGAGACGGTCGAAAACTTTTTCGTAGTCGATGAATATCAAGTAAAGGACTGTTGGAATTCGTTGACCTGCTCTAGAATGATACGGAGAGCATAACATGGTTCCATACATGATCTCGGCACGAAATTCGCCGCATCGATTTTCTCGAGCTAGAATAACTTTGCATAGAACTTTGAGAACGGTAATATTGTGCAGGTCACACTCCTTTAAGTAATCACCTAAGATACCTTTGTATCCAGTCGATCGAAAGCTGTGTCCCAGATATTACAATAAACGGTGCAGAAGAGCTGATGTCGCTGGGTCAGCTTTTGAGCATTTTGGCTGATCATGCGTTCGACCTCTGGGGTTTGTTCAATTTTATACTTTGATGCTTGTTTGATGGTCAACGATGGAGTATAGTTAGAAATCAAATGGCTAATAAACCCTACATTTAATTTCTTTTGAACTTAGCACGGTATTATATTTTGTGAATATTCTTCAATATGTTCTTCATTTTGTAGTCATTGAAATTTTTCCGTTTATTGCTTTTTAGCATTAATGGACATCCTATTAAAATCATGCGTTAATAGCGTGCCGCAAGACAGATCAGTTGGTGACTGCTGCCAGATCTAAAACAACACAAATAATGTTGGGTTTTAGTACACAAAACATTATTTATGCATCAACCTTTCCTCTATAAGTTGAAATTGGTGAAACTTACATTAATTTAATTTTTCATGAACATAAACAACATGGAGTTTTTATATTTTTGACAAACTTCTGCTATTAAAAAGTACAATTACTCCCTCGTATTCCGCTACGATTGAATACACATAAAATATAGGTTTTCATCTTCATTTATTGTAAATCCCAAAATCATCCGCAATTTTGTCCGCAAACGAATTTGCGAGTAACTTCAAAATAGTTTTCATACCTTCCGTCATTGTTTTTAACTGTGTATAGTCAAAATTACAGCAGATTTTTTGTTTTGTTTCTAAGCATTTGGTAACATATACGGAATTAATTGCAGGATAATAGTGTCTATTTTTTTTGTTTCTCTTTAGTTCAATTCGAAGTTACCAAGTGCTGTTGGGCGTTACATTGATTTTGAAAATAAAACCTTTTTTAGTTTTGTAGCCTAACGTTTATACAATAATATTATTTTAGGGTGTTAGCTGCTTTAACATACTTTAATCTTCCGTAGTATTGCTCTTTAAGCTCTATTTCTCTCTCACCTCCTTCCCAATATTCAAGTCTTATAGCAAATCATAATATCAATTAAATTGATTCGCTTTATGATTGCATTAAAACTGTTATATATGGGACAGTCAGAGACTGACAACAATGTCTTGTTTGGACTGAGGTGAAAACAAGAATGCTTTTTATTTTTAGTGTCAAGTAATATAGATTGTTATGATGTTCTTAGGCCTTAAGTTTGGCCTGCTAACATCTCCCTTAGAAAAGAGATTGTAATCCTTAAAAATGCTGGAAACCTTTCGTTCTTTTTGATGTTGATCTCTTTACAATGGAAAGTCTCGGAGTTGTGGTCTGGAATGTTTAAATTAATTTGGGCAGTTCTCTTGGTCCATCCGAGTATTCGGGGAACATCAGAGGCTTCTAATGCATCCATACTCTTAAGTCCAGCTTGATTGTTGACTGTACTTCGGGAGCTGTCAATAATTGTTCCGTTGATATACATTGAGTCCAGAAAAGGGTTCATTTCTAGATTCTGTTGACTGGATTTCGACTTCTTCAAAACACTCCGAATTCATTCAAAAGCGTTAATATTGGTAACTGTTCTTCCTCCTCATAATTGTGTTAAGCACATGTTCAGCTGAAGTAGTTTTGTATGCGATCTGACTAGTCCTCTTCACGTCGTCAAGAAACACGCCAGCCGTCACACTTCCTTTTTTTCGATTATCTTCTCCAGCAGCCCAGTATCGTTTATTGCGTATAGCGAATTTCTGCGTCACTGGCTTCATCACCGGCAGCAAACATCCTTTTCTTTGGCTCCATGAGATCTAATATTAAATTGGTAATTTTGGTTGGTGATTAACCCGTAACGACTTGGGTTGTTGTTTTTAGATGGTCCAAATTATTTGATTTTTCCAAGTATCGCTTCGGCAGGTGATTTTGAATCTTCGATATTTGTTTGAGTGTATCGCAGCGAACAGAAACGCTGAAGTGCCTCAATGAATTACGGCAGTGGCTGATTTTCACCCGCCGCCACATCCAGGCGCCACCGTATACGTAATACAGTACGAGTTAACTGCTCGAGATATATGAAAGACATTAACGCGGGTTTTCAAAACGCGAATTTTTCATGAAACTATTTGGTACCGGTTATGACGGATGCCGTCCGCTTACTACGTTCACCAAATATTTTTTCGATGAAGGTGCTTAATTTTGAGAAATCGAGCCTAGATGCTTCGCCATACTGATTTCAGAAAGTTAACTCCTCAGTGTGCTGCTGTAATCAGGCTCAAAGTAGGCGATTCATTGCATCACATTCCATTTTTGTTAACGTTCTTTTTAATGTATCGACGAACCGCCTGGCTTGTCCGTTCGACTGAGGATGAAATGTGGAATTTTAATATGTTCTATTCCATTCTTTTCACAAAACTTTGGTAAAGGAATTTTGAATCAAACTGGTGTCCCGTTGTCAGTCACGATTACATCTGGTAATCCAAACCTTGCTATGGTTTCTCTGTGCTTGTTTATAGTGACGGATGATGCTGAGTTCGTGTAATATATTTCGGCCACTTGCAGAGAGCGTCGACGATAATCAGAAAAATTGCCCTTGTATGGTCCGGGTATATCCACATGGATACGAGACTGGCTGTGTAGGAATCAAATGGATGAAAGTGTTGTCTTTGTTGGAGACTTACACAACGGGAGCATCGTCGAACGTAATTCAATGTCCGCATCGATGTTTGGCTTAAAATAATGTAGGCCAAAAAAGCGCTTATGCTTTAGAACTGGTGTACGTAACATCTGAATGACCACTTATCCGATAACGACAACCCCTGAACTGTATAACGATTCTTGTCGCACGATACGGTTTCACATATGTTATATTGGTTGTTGACCATCCAGTTCTTGATTTGTTGAAGTACATCTGTATGTTTATCTTCCTAGCAGCTATAACCATTTTGATTGAAGAAGAAAAGATTCGTTTGATTATTCTAATGCTGGTCTCCATTCGAGTAACAGATAACATATTCCTCTTCAGGTTTAGCATGCTGATTTATGAGTCTTGATAGGGAAGTCGGCGCATCCAAAGTCGTTGATTTGAATTCTGATTTTTGAAATTATAATAACAACATAAAGTTAGCGCCCACCGTTGTAGCTGATTAGCGGTGTGAACTCGAATTCTTTTCTTCGATCCGAAAACAAGTCTCTCAAAGGCTTATGATCTGTCTGTAATGTAAATGGACGTCCAAACAACATTCGATGAAATTTGGTAATTGCAAAATTAGCGCCAATGCTTCTTTCTCGCCTTGACTGTGGTAATACGTAACTTGAACGAAGCACAACAG